>NC_029540.1:1464698-1507079 GCF_001577835.2 Coturnix japonica
CCTCCTTCGATCCCCCCCTCCTTCGATCCCCCCCCTCCTTCGATCCCCTTCGATCCCCTCCTCCTTTGCCGTCGGGGCTGAGCTCCCCTATCGCAGAGCTATACAGATTCTCTACCTCTTCTGCAGGCAAAGGGCCGCCCAGAACAAATATTTGAGAAGCTTCGCTGTGCTGTAATAATATTTACCCCTATGGCTGCTGTGTTACTGCCCGGCCGGACCGAACCCGGCTCACTGCGGTTTCCTTCTCTTGCTGCTCTCGGTTCTATCCTCCCGTCCCGACTGAGCTGGGCCCGCAGGGCTGCTTAAATCAAAGCGAAACGTCGCGATTTTGGGGACAAACCGCTGTGCTGGGGGCTGTGAAACCCACCCCCAGCTTTGCCCTCCCCCCGCTTCCCTTCCATCCCTCCCCATGGGCTCTTCTCTGTGTCCTCAGGGCTCCTATAGCCGATGTTTGGTGGCAATTAGCACCGTGTGCTAATTCCTTCTCTGTCCTCCCCCAGCCCCTAAAATCACGGCTCCTTCTGCGGCTTCTATAGCCGATGTTTGGTGGCAATTAGTAGCCTGTGCTAATTCCCTCACTGCCATCCCCCAGCCCCTAAAAACATGTGGGGTCCAGCACTTATGGGCTGGTAGAGGAGATGGGTTTGAGTCTGGTTTGCTCCCGTAAATCCGCACCGGCTGTTGGTGGCCCTATTATCTTTTAGGTGCTTATAAAGGGATTGCTGTTAATCTGCCCGTTATCTCGGCAGGGATGGATGTGGGGCCGCCAGAGCCATAAATCCTCAGCCACCACTCCTCCCCACCTGAGTGAAGGGCTCAGCTGCTTTCTTGGGTGTTAATTGCCGGCTCCCTGGGGATGGTCTGACTCTCTATTTGCCATATGGGGCAGCTCTGCTGAGGGAGGGGAGGGGGGTTCTATGGGGCAGCATCCTGCTGGGATTCCATAGGGCTGCAGGGCAGTTTTTGGGGCTGAAGGGGTCTAATCCATTCCTGACACCCTCTGAGTTCAGGACTTCCCCTTGTCCCATTGCTGCCATGAATTTGGGAGAGAGAATTGTTGGATGGGGTGTCCTGGGAAGGTGACCTTAAAGACAAAGGAGTGGAGGAAAGCTGGCTGCTCATTCAGGATGCCTTTCTGTGAGCACAAGGGTGCTCTGTCCCTCTCTGTAAGAGCATGGGAGGCAGGAAACCAGCATGACCTGCTGGTCACACCGAGGGAGAAGAAGGGATTGTACTGGCTGTGGATACAAGGACAAGTCACCTGGGGAGAATACATCACTCCCATTGACAATAAAGGGAGGAAGGAGGATATGTGGAGCTCCAGCATCACCTCTGTGGCTGGGAAGATCCTCTTAGAAGACAAATTAAGGCCCAAATTAAGGATGAGAAGGTGGTGAACCCAGGCAGCCAGCACGGCTTCACCGAGGGGAGGTGGTGCCTGACCCATCTGGTGGCTGTGAGCTGAAGGAGGGATGGTTTAGTTGGGATGTCGGGAGGAAGATCTTTGTGGAGACTGATTCTGGAACAGGTTCTGGAATAGATTCTGACCTTGGAGGTGTTCAGGGCCACGTTGGGTGGGGACCTGAGTGAGTGCCAGATATAGAGGTTGGTGACCCTGCCTGTAGTGTATGTGAGGGGTGGGTTGGAACTCAGTGCTTTTTATTGTCTCTTCCAACCCAAGCTGTTCTATGCTTCTATGAAGCTGGGGATACCCGGGTACCACTGGACTGTGCTGAGGTTTCCATGGAAATCCCACGCAGCCTCCGGTGCTGGAGGGGAGGGGGAGCCCTTTGGCACAACCCCCCCCTCCCCATCCCAACACCCTTTGCCCGGTGCGCTGCCAAAAGGCTCTCGCTGCCTCCTTTCCTCTTGTTAATTTGTTTATTTTTAACACCCTTTTCCAGGAAGGAATGGGCTGTCAGCTCGCTAAATGCCTGAGGATCTCCCCTGACAGCTTGGAGCGTTTTTATAAACAATTTCTCCAACAAAGCAGCTCAAAAGAACCCAGCTTTCCCAACATAGGGAGGTGGCCGGGACAACACAGTGTGCGTCAGCCCCTTGGGATGGCTTGGGTAGGCAGCCCTGGGAGCTGCCAGCATTGTCCTGGGGTCCCATTGCTGCTCCTACCTTGGGGATGTGGCCACTGTGTTCCCTTTGGGTCCATTTCCAGCAGTGTCTTTGCATTGTGCTGTTCATGGAGAGTCCCTGCTGGTGTAGGGGACAGCATTGACGCCTCTTGGTGTGCTCAATGCAAAGCAAAGAGTGGTGGGGGCACATCCTGCCCAGGGACCCCAATAACCACAGGGTGCCATATGGTCACCAATAACCATAGAAGGCCATATGACCAGCAGTAACCGTGGGATCCCATAGGGTTGTTGATAACCATGGGATGCCATAGAACCACCAGTAACTATGGGATCTCATAGGGTCATGGATAACCATGGGGTCCCAAAGGGCCACCAGTAGCCATGAATGCCATAGGATCATTGGTAACCACGGGATCCCATAGGGCCACCAGTAGCCATGAGATCCCATAGGGCCACCAGTAACCATGGGATCTCATAGGGTCATGGATAACCATGGGGTCCCATAGGGCCACCAGCAACCATGGGATGCATTAGGATCATTAATACCCTTGGGATCCCATAGGGCCACCAGTAACCGTGAGATCCCATAGGGTCAGCAGTAATCATGGATGCCATAGGATCATTGATAACCATGGGATCCCATAGGGCCACCAATAACCATGGATACCATAGGATCATTGTTCACCATGGGATCCCATAGGGCCACTAATAACCTCAGGATCCCATAGGACCACCAATAACCATGGATGCCATAGGATCATTGGTCACTATGGGATCCCAAAGGGCCACCAGTAGCCATGAATGCCATAGGATCATTGATAACCATGGGATCCCATAGGGCCACCAGTAGCCATGGGATCCCATAGGGCCACCAATAGCCATGGATACCATAGGATCATTGATCACCATGGGATCCCATAGGGCCACCAATAGCCATGAATGCCATAGGATCATTGATAACCTTGGGATCCCATAGGACCACCAGTAGCCATGAGATCCCATAGGGCCACCAATAACCATGGATGCCATAGGATCATTGATCACCATGGGATCCCATAGGGCCACCAGTAGCCATGAGATCCCATAGGGCCACCAATAGCCATGAATGCCATAGGATTATTGATAACCTTGGGATCCCATAGGACCACCAGTAACCATGGATGCCATAGGATCATTGATAACCATGGGATCCCATAGGGCCACCAGTACCCATGAATGCCATAGGATCATTGATAACCTCGGGATCCCATAGGGCCACCAGTAGCCATGGATGCCATAGGATCATTGATCACCATGGGATCCCATAGGGCCACCANCATAGGATCATTGATCACCATGGGATCCCATAGGGCCACCAATAGCCATGAATGCCATAGGATCATTGATCACCATGGGATCCCATAGGGCCACCGTTAGCCATGAATGCCATAGGATCATTGATAACCTCAGGATCCCATAGGACCACCAATAACCATGGATGCCATAGGATCATTGATCACCATGGGATCCCATAGGGCCACCAATAACCATGGATGCCATAGGATCATTGGTAACCTCGGGATCCCATAGGGCCACCAGTAGCCATGAATGCCATAGGATCATTGATAACCTCAGGATCCCATAGGGCCACCAATAACCATGGATGCCATAGGATCATTGGTCACCATGGGATCCCATAGGGCCACTAATAACCATGGATGCCATAGGATCATTGGTCACCATGGGATCCCATAGGGCTACTGGTAACCATGTCTGCCCCATGGCTGCCCATAACCACATACTTTCCCTCCCATCAGCTCTTTGTGATCGACAACGGCGCCGACGACTGGCGGATCGCGATGACGTACGAGCGCATCCTTTACATCAGCCTGGAGATGCTGGTTTGTGCCATCCACCCCATCCCTGGGGAGTACAAATTTTTCTGGACCGCACGCTTGGCGTTCTCCTACACTCCCTCTCGGGCGGAGGCGGACGTGGACATCATCCTGTCCATCCCCATGTTCTTGAGGCTCTATTTGATTGCTCGCGTCATGCTGCTGCACAGCAAGCTCTTCACCGACGCCTCGTCACGCAGCATCGGAGCCCTCAACAAGATCAATTTCAACACCCGTTTTGTCATGAAGACCCTCATGACCATCTGCCCCGGGACGGTGCTGCTGGTGTTCAGCATCTCCCTATGGATCATCGCCGCGTGGACGGTGCGGGTGTGTGAGAGGTGAGGTGTGGGGATGGGGGGCATCCGGGAGGTGATGGGTTGTTATGGGGTGTGGGGACACACAGGAGGTGCCATGGGGATGGTGACTGGGGCATCCAGAAGGTGCCATGGAGATGGTGATGGGGACTGGGGCACCCAGGAGGTGCAATGGGGATGGTGATGGGGATTGGGGCATCCAGGAGGTGTCATCCAGGATGGGGATTAGGATACCCAGGAGGTGTCATGGGGATGGCAATGAGGATAGGGGCATCCAGGAGGCACCATGGGGATGGTGATGGGGATTGGGGCGTCCAAGAGGTGCCATTGGGATGGCAATGAGGATTGGGGCATCCAGGAGGTTGGGGATTCAAGAGGCATCCAGGAGGTTGGGCATCCAAGGGGATGGTGATTAAAGACACCCAGGTGGTGCCATGGGGATGGCAATGAGAATTGGAGTATATAGGAGGCACCATGGGGATGGGGATTGGGGCACCCTGGAGGTGCCATGGGGATGGCAATGAGGATAGGGGCATCCAGGAGGTGTCAAGGGGATGGTGATTAAAGATACCCAGGTGGTGCCATGGGGATGGCAATGAGGATTGGGGCATCCAGGAGGTGCCATGGGGATGGTGATTAAAGACACCCAGGTGGTGCCATGGGGATGGCAATGAGGATTGGGGCACCCAGGAGGCACCATGGGGATGGTGATGGGGACTGGGGCACCCAGGAGGTGCCATTGGGATGGCAATGAGGATTGGGGCATCCAGGAGGCGCCATGGGGATGGTGGTTAGAGACACCCAGGTGGTGCCATGGGTATGGCAATGGGGATTGGGGCACCCAGGAGGCGCCATGGGGATGGTGATGGGGATTGGGACACTCAAGATGTGCCATGGAGATGGAAGTGAAGATTATGGACACTCAGGAGGTGCCATGGTGATGGGGACTGGGGACACCTTGGAGGTGCCATGAGGATGGTGATGGGGATTAGGATACCCAGGAGGTGCCATGGGGTTGGTAATGAGGGTACACTGAGAAGGTGCCATGGAGGTGGTGATAGGGACTGGGGATAGTCAGGAGGTGCTGTGGAGATGGTGATGGAGATTAGGGACACCCCAGAGGTGCTATGGGGCTGGTAATGGAAACTGAGAACACCCAGGGGCTGCCATGGGGATGGTGATGGGGATTAGGGACAGCCTGGAGGTGCACTAGGGATGGTGATGGGGCAATGTGGGGCTTTGATGGGTTGCAGGGGGGATTTGCACAGGGAGAGGTGCAGCTTGGCTGTCTGTGAGTGAGTGCCATGACAACACAGCGCTTCCAAACCCACTGCCGGATGGCAGCTCGGCACTGGTGTTGCTGTGGTGACCGGTGCCAGCAGGTACCACCATAAACCAGCACCATCCCCATGGTACCAGGGCCATCCCAGTGCCCCAGTTGATGGGAGCAGTTCTTCCCCAAGCAAAGTGCCCAGCAGGGACAGGGACAGGGTTGGTGCCATCCCCATTCCAGCAGCCTTATAGGATGCAGAGCCATGAACAGGGCAGTTCTGCTGGATGCTCTGTCCCTATCCCTGCTGGCGGTGCCCATTGGGAACACATCCCTGAGGAGGACGGAGATTGGGGCTGTCTGTGGGAGAGCACTCAAGAAGACAAATGCTTGTTATGATTTGCTTTAAGTGGATTAGCTCAATCGCATGAAATCCCTTTAAGTCTTTGCTGCGGGATGATGCCGGGCTCAGAGATGCGGGGTCAGGTCACCCCATTCACCCCCCTCTCCTCCTCCTCCTCCCCTTGGTGTCACCATAGGATCCCATTTGCATCCCCAGAGCAGCTCTGAGTGGCATGGAAATGCTCTGGGGTTGTGGGGGCTCTGCTCTTCCTGCTCCTCCCAATGAGGCCTTTAGAATGGGCTGGAGAGCTCTGGGTCCTCATTGCATTGTGGGGTTCTCCCTCCTGAAAGGGGGCTGGCAGATGGGTGGGGGGCTTCTGAGGGGGTGGGGGGGTTGTACTGAAGGGGCTCTGGCTGGAAGCACAGTGTATATAAAGAACTGCTTAGTGATGGAGAGTGGGAATGGGGCAGGAGAACTGCTGCAGAGTGGGAACATGCAGGGAATGGGGTCACGGAGGGAGTGGGGTCATGCAGGGAGCAGGGACATGCACCATCCCCAAGCGATGCTCTGCTGGCCCACAGGACCCTCGTGCCCACCCACAGCAACCTGCATGCATGCAGCAGATGCATCCCTGCATCCCTGCATCCCAGGAGGCTCCATCCCCTGTTGTGCACCCCAGGATGGTGGCACCGTTTGGGCTCATTCCCAACATTATGGCATCGCTCCAGGCTCCATCCCCATCCCTTCCCCCCCCACCATCCCCACCCCGGGTGCTACATCCCTCCGGAGGCAGCGAGTCTCTTAGCAACCCTCACCCCACCGCTGCTGCCTGCGGTGCTGCCGGCACTGCTGCTGCGCTGCCCGCGGCCGGCACACACGTGTGCATGCATGTGCCTGCAGCCTGCTCCCCTCCTGCTTTTTGCACCAGAGCTCTTTGCATTTTGCACCAAGGGGGAGGTTGAGAGAGGGGGGACAGGGGTGTGCAGGAATGTTTCCATTTTGCACCGGTGAGTGGTTGCATCTTGCACCAGAAATGCTTCCATTTTGCACTGGAGAGGGCAGTTGCATTTTGCACCATGGACGCTTGCATTTTGCACTGGAGAGGGCAGTTGCATTTTGCACCAGGGTTGCTTACATTTTGCACTGTTGGGCTTTGCATTTTGCACCGGGGTTGCTTGCATTTTGCACTGGTAGCAGTTGCATTTTGCACCAGGGGTTGCTTGCTATTTGCGCTGGTAGCAGTTGCATCTTGCACCAGGAATACTTGCTTTTTGCACTGGTGGGCTTTGCATTTTGCACCAGTGGGATGTGCATTTTGTACCATGGATGCTTGCATTTTGCACTGGTAGCAGTTGCATTTTGCACTAGGGTTGCTTGCTCTTTGCACTGGTAGCAGTTGCATTTTGCACCAGGGACGCTTGCATTTTGCACCAGGGTTGCTTGCTATTTGCACTGGTAGCAGTTGCATTTTGCACCAGGGTTGCTTGCTTTTTGCACCAGGGACACTTGCATTTTGCACTGGTGGGCTTTGCATTTTGCACCAGGGTTGCTTGCATTTTGCTCTGGTAGCAGTTGCATTTTGCACCAGGGTTGCTTGCTATTTGCACCGTTGGGCTTTGCATTTTGCACCATGGATGCTTGCTTTTTGCACCAGTAACAGTTGCATTTTGCACCAGCGGGCTTTGCCTTTCACACCAAGGATGCTTTGCTGCTTTGCTTTTTGCATTGGCTGTTTGCACGCTGCACTTCCTTCCTGCTCCCTCACCCAACACGTGCTGCTGCTGCAGCATCCTCGTGCTACGACGCTCTGCTCCCAGCCGGGGTGATGCAGGGGAGCACAGATGAGTGGGGTGATGGATGGGAAGCAACACTCGGGTCTAAACAATTGCATCAGCCCTTGGCGTGTGCAGCTGCCCCTCTTCCTGCTCACATCGTGCTGGTGCCAGCTGCTTCTGTTTATGAGCTCCGAGTGCTTCTGGGAGGAGAAAGCATTGCTCCATGCAGGGGCTCTGCAAGACCTTCGTTTGCATCTCACCTTGCTGTGACAGCAGCATTGCAGTCCTATGGGGGCTGCATTGTGGGGTGGGTGAATGCATGCGTGGTGTGAGGGGTTTGGTGCAGGCTGCTTCTGTTTATGAGCTCCGAGTGCTTCTGGGAGGAGAAAGCATTGCTCCATGCAGGGGCTGTGCAAGCCCTTCGTTTGCATCCCATCCCGCTGTGACAGCAGCATTGCAGTCCTATGGGGGCTGCATTGTGGGGTGGGTGAATGCATGCGTGGTGTGAGGGGTTTGGTGCAGGCTGCTTCTGTTTATGAGCTCCGAGTGCTTCTGGGAGGAGAAAGCATTGCTCCATGCAGGGGCTCTGCAAGCCCTTCGTTTGCATCTCACCTTGCTGTGACAGCAGCTTTGCAATCCTATGGGGGCTGCATTGTGGGGTGGGTGAATGCATGCGTGGTGTGAGGGGTTTGGTGCAGGGGAGAGGGGGAAGATGGCTGAGTTTTGGAGGGGGATCCATTGTAGGGTCGTGGTGTGGTTGTGATCTTTGGGTCTGGGGGGGTTTGATGCAGGGGAGAGGGGGAAAATGGCTGAGTTTTGGAGGGGGATCCATTGTAGGGTCATGGCATGGTTGTGATCTTTGCTTTGCTGCCTCCTCCCACTGTGCTGATCCGCTTGGGGGTCTCTGGTTACTTGTGGTGTTGGTTGGGGGGTTGGGGAGGAAAACAAAATGCAGGAAGAGGAGAAAACCCAACTGTTGGGCGAGTTACGAGCTGCGAGGTTTGGATGAATCGATTTGCAGGGAATTGCCAACAGCTCCATCTGTTTTTCCTCTAATGATTTCACGAGGAGGACGAGAGGAACCTGCTGCAAAGGATGGGGGGGGATGCAAGAGGCAGGGCTCAGCAATGGGGGGGGGTGGGGTGCAGTGCCCACCCCGGGGGGCTTCAAGGGGCTTCTGACCCTATAGAGCAGGAAGAGGGGCTGTGGGGTTCTGTGAGGAGGTTTGCAGCATCCCCAGATCTTGGGGTGATCTGTGTGTGCCCTGTGGTGCTTTGGCAGCCAGGAGCTGCTGTGGTCTAAATGGGGGGGGCGGGGGGGTGTCCCTCTTTGTGGGGCTGCTGGTGCTCAGGGTGGGGAGCTCATATGTGAGGCTTGGGGTTGCTCGAAGCAAAACTCCTGCTGAGTGCATCCTCCCTTTGCACCGCGCTGCCATCCCAAATGTGGGTCCCAGTGGGTCCTGCTCAGCCCTATGCCCTCTGATTATGAGTTCTGTGTGTTCCAACCCTATGGGTCTGGGTGGTGGTGGTGGTGGGGTGCTCCTCTCTGCCCCCCCCCTCCCTCCTGCAGCCCCACATCTGTTTCTGTCATCAGCCACGTAGCACTTGGGGGGGGGCTGTGGGGAGGACAACGCTGCAGTGACAGCTCTGACCAAAAGCAGAAGCCCTCACTGCTGGATTTTTGGGTGTTTTTTTTTTCCCCTCTGTGACGGAAATTGTGCAATCTTTGTGGGTTTGGGGCGTCCCTCTGCGTCGTTTATCTTCATCCCCTTTGCTTTACATGATGCAGGAGGAGCCCCATACCCGGTCTCTATTGGGGCCATCCCATATGCCAACCCTCCCCACCATCCCCAGGTGATGCCCCAGCCCTATTTCCAGCTGTAACACTCACACCTTTCCCCCCCCCTTCTCCAATACAGGTACCACGACCAGCAGGACGTGACCAGCAACTTCCTGGGGGCCATGTGGCTCATCTCCATCACCTTCCTCTCCATCGGGTATGGGGACATGGTGCCACACACCTACTGTGGGAAGGGGGTCTGTCTGCTGACTGGCATCATGGTAAGCACTGGGATGGGGGGCAATGGGGGGCTTTAGGGACCAGCATCCCCAGTGCTCTGTCTGAGCATTGAGGACTTGCAGAGCTTCCCTTGCTGTTGGTTTGTAGGGTTTGGGGTGAATTTGGGTTGAGGGAGGGAGCAGGCAGCCCATAGCTGAGAGGGGATGGCCTCATCCTTAGGAAGCAGCAGATGTGGGGACCAGCAGCCCCATACATCCCTTGGCCACCGGTCTGACTTCCATCACACTGAAAGATCCCAACTGCTGCTGCATCCCATGGGGAGTGGGGACAGCTGGGAGCTCTCCCGCCCACAGCACTGACCTGCAGGACCCCATATACCTGCTCCAAGGGGCCGTGAGCCGACCTGGCTTGCACAGCTGTGCAGCTGGATGCGGCTGCTCCGTGGCTCTGCACTGCTGTCCCCATCCTCCATGGCACGTAGCATTGCCATGACCACTACATCCACAATGGGGGGAGGTCCTGAGGCTCCCACCCCACCAGCAGATGTGAGAACAGCATCCTGGAAGTGGGGTGGGGGGACAACCTGGGCTGGGGGACCCCCCTGTGCCACCCTGCCAAGCAATAATAGCACACTGGGGCTCCCCAAATAGCAGCACTGGGGTGACTGTGCTGCTGGCAGAGGGAAGGGCGATGAAAGCTGAGAGCTCATGCTGGGAGCTGCAGGGATGTGAAAGGACTCAGCTCAGCCCACGATGTTAATTAATGACTCTTTAATAAATAAAGGATTGCGTGCCAGGGTCATGGGCTTCTGCCAGAGCTTGCGAGGAGAGGAGCAATGCGGGCAGAGCCAGGTGGCACAGAGCCCTGGAGGAGTGGGGTCCCCTGCCTGGCACCTTCCGTTCCCAAACGCTCACCGGATCTGGTGCTCATTGCCAAGACAAAGCCACGCCAGCTGCCACTGGCTGAGGGCAAATGGGGTCTGGCCCCATCCCATCACTGCTCCTCTGTTGGGGTGCTCAGTATCTCCCTTCTGCCTGGATTCACTATGGAACAGGGATCCCATATGGTGCTGGGATGGCACTGATGGGCACTGGGGACCTCTGACTTCATAAATCAGCCTTGTTCATTACTGGAAGCTCTGGCAGCTGCTCAAGGCCATGGTGGGAGGCTGAATGCTGCTGTAAACCCAGGTTAAACTGGGTTGCCCACATTAAGATAGCGGGGTTTGCGTAACCTATGGATGGGGGCCGGGAGGGTGTGTGGTGTATCCACTCATTGGGGTTTGCATGTGGTTCCTTGGCCTTTGGGGTGGGAACAGATGGGGTGCAGGTGAACCCCATCCCCGAGTGACATCCCCAAGTGACATGGGTGTCCCCCCCATGTCTTGTTGTCCCCACAGGGCGCTGGTTGCACAGCCCTAGTGGTGGCCGTGGTGGCCAGAAAGCTGGAGCTCACCAAAGCAGAGAAGCACGTCCACAACTTCATGATGGACACGCAGCTGACCAAGAGGGTAAGGGCTGGTTGGGGTAGGGCTCTGGTTGGGGGGAGGGAGGCTCAGCATCCCTAGGCTTGGTCCCATTGGGGTGCGGTGCTGAGTGCAGGGCGTGCTGAAGCATTAAGGTAAAAGCAAAGAGCATCAGCCCTCTGCTTTGCTTTTGCAGCACTTTGTGAATTGCTGAAGAGTGCAGCCTCGCCCAGGGCAGAAAATGTGTGTGTGTGTGTGTTTTATTTTCTCTTCCTTCCCTCGGAGGAGATGGACCATCTTCTCTGGTGGAACATGAGCTCACTTTTGTCTCAGTGTTGGGATTTGGGTGATTCAGCAGCTCTGTGCTGCAGATGATGAGCTCTGTGATGCGGTGCTGCTGTGTGCTCCATCCCAGTGGGGCACCATGGAGCTGTGTGGGTCTCTGGGTGCTTTATATAGGGCTGAAGCCCCCAGACACCAACATGGCACCGGGATGGGGCTGTGGGACACTCAGGTCACATCCAATGTGAGCAGAGCACATGGAAGCATCAGAGTTTCAAGTTTAGGCACCTCCTTGCAGAATAACCCCACTTATCCCAGGGAGTTAAGTCCTAAACCAGCTCCATTTGTTCCATGTATTGATGTCACTTCAGGTAACACAGATGGCACAAGGTCAGACATCGTGTCCTTGGCCACATGTGGGCTTGGAGAAGAGCTCTGCTTGCAACCCAGCAGTGCTGTAGGGCTGGGGGCCCATTTGGGGTCACTTTTAGGGGTGGATAGAGTGAGAGGGGCAGTGCAGGAGGGCTGGGGAGCACAGGGGCACTATGAGCCCTCATCCAGCTCCAAGGGGTGAAGATGGGGCACCCCCAGAGGGGCAAAGTGGGTCAGGAGCCCCATGGCTGGAGCATGTTTCCCCAAAGCATTGGAGCTGGATGGGGATGGGGATGGGGATGGGGATGCAGCAGGACCAGGGCCATTGCTCTGCCTGGAGCACTTCATCCCTGCCTTGCATGACCCCACACACATCCAATCTGGCACACGGAGCTCCCAGCTGGGACAAGTCAGCTCCTGTGATCCCAACCAGCAGCACCCAGCGGGGCCAGAGCTCTTGTTTCCATGCAATAACTCGTCCCACGCATTGCAGCAGATGGGGCTGCTGACCCGACGCCCTTCTCTTACAGATCAAGAACGCGGCGGCCAACGTCCTGCGGGAGACGTGGCTCATCTACAAGCACACCAAGCTGCTGAAAAAGATCGACCACGCCAAAGTCCGGAAGCACCAGAGGAAGTTCCTACAAGCCATCCACCAGTAAGTGGGGAACCACAGCAGGGGAGGGGGCTCTGAGCATGGGGAGGGGGTCCATTTGGGATCCTACAGGGACTGGGAGAGCTGAGGACAGGGAGGGGGTCTGTCTGATGTCCAGCTGTAATGGGGAGGGTTGAGCCTGGGGAGGGGTCCATTTGGGATCCTATGGTGACTGAGAGAGCTGAGGATAGGGAGGGGGTCTGTCTGATGTCCAGCTGTAATGGGGAGGGCTGAGCATGGGGAGGGGGGACCCTCTGGGATCCTACAGTGACTGAGAGAGCTGAGATGGGGGAGGGGGTCTGTCTGATATCCCACTGTGATGGGGAGGGCTGAGCCTGGGGAGGGGATCTATTTGGGATCCCACGGTGATAGGGAGGGGGTCTGTCTGATATCCCACTGTAATGGGGAGAGCTGAGCCTGGGGAGGGGACCTCTGGGATCTCATGGCAATGAGAAGGGCTGGGCTTGGGGAAGGGGTCCCTCTGTGATCCTGTGGCAATGAGGAAAGCTAGGCTTGGGGAGGGGGTCCCAGCCCATCCATTTCCTGGCAATGGGGAAATCTCTGCAGCATTTTGTAGTTGGGATGAGTGGTGCATCACGTCGCCTTCCCCCTCCCCAGGTTGCGCAGTGTGAAGATGGAGCAGCGGAAGCTGAGCGACCAGGCCAACACGCTGGTTGACCTTTCAAAGGCAAGTCCTCCCATAACCTCATGGCCTCGTGTTCCTCATCCCTTGGAACAACCGAGGCAGAACCTGGCTGACCGTGGTGCTCTGTCTCCTTAGCTGTCAATGGGAACAGCTCACAGCCCCTGTATGTAGAACAGAGCACACCACGAGCATGGACGGGGGGGTCACCCCATTTCCAATGAGGGCTCTGCGCTCACTGCCCCATAGGAATGCTGCAAAGCCCAGCTGGGGATGCTCAGGGCTCAGCAGCCCCCAGGTTTCATCATTCCCATCTCCTCACTGCGGAAATCAGGCTCGCCAAGCACCGGTCCCAGCCCAGGGGATGTCAGATGTGCACCGGGTGTGCAGTGTCTGCTGTGCTGCGCTGCATCCCAGTGGCCCCCAGTAAACCCACCCCACATCCTGGGTTGGCACAGAGGGACTGGTGGGGGTGAGGACAGCTGGCTCTGCTGGTAGGAAGGAGTTAAAGTAATAGGGATTATCTGGAGTGCAGCTCCCAGATGGCCAAGCATCCTCTGGGGCCCCGTCCCCACCAGCTGGCTGCAACCAGTCCCCTCCATGCTCTGCCATAGGGACAGCTCTGTCCCAGGGGCTCTATGGGAGGGTGTGAGCATAGCAATGGGGATGGGGTGGGTGAGAGCAGCCCTGGAGTGGCACAGAGGAGCCTCAGGAATAATTTTGCTGGGGCACAGATTGGAGCAGAGTGTTGCAAAGCTGCAGCAGCCCCTCCATGAGCTGCCCTGCCATCAGCTGGTGCGTGAGGCTGAAGGCTCCATGCAGGGTATGAGCTGGCAGCGCTGCTGCATGGCTGTCCCTGTCTTCATCCCCTCCACTTGCTCTTATGTCCCTGCATTGTGCTGAGCTCGCAGAGCCCCGGGGCTGCCTGATGAGAGCTGACAGCAGCGGGCTCTGGGTTGCAGAGTGGGTGAAACCTCCGGCTCTGATGTCTTGGGAGCAGAACTTTCAGCCCCAAGAAGAAGGGTCTGGAGCTGCACATCTAAAAGAGGGTGGGGGGCTTCAAGATGGAAGCATTGATCCAACCCCTCTCTCCTTCCATCCGTAGATGCAGAACGTGATGTACGACCTCATCACCGAGCTCAACGACCGCAGCGAGGACCTGGAGAAGCAACTCGGCAGCTTGGAGGCCAAACTGGAGCAGCTGAGCGCCAGCTTCAACTCACTGCCTCTGCTGCTGGCCGACATGCTGCGCCAGCAGCACCAACGCCTGCTCGCCGCCGTAGTGGAGGCTCGGGCTGTTGCCGTGCCCGCCGGCACCCCACAGACCCCGCTATCTGAGAGCCCCATTGGGGTCAGCTCCACCTCCTTCCCCACCCCGTACACCAGCTCCAGCAGCTGCTAAAAGCGCAGAGCAAAGCCCCCTTCCCAGCGCTCTACGGACACAGGGAGAGCTGGCGCCGGTCCTGAGGACTCAGTGTTCCCACTGGGAACGATGTTGGAGCGGTGACGCCTTGGGATGGACATCTCCCCCCATCTCCCCCTCCTCCCAACCCCCTCCTCTCCTCCCCTCCCCCCGTTTCGGTGCCTCTACTCGTGGTGAAGGAAGGGGACGGAGGCGACGCTTCGCGCCGCGGCGCTCGGTGGAGGACAGGAATCCACGCTCAATCTCAGGTCTTCACATTGAAAACAAAACAAAAAAAACAAACACAAAACCAGTCGGAAGCACTGAAGAGACGGAGACACCGGAGGGAGAATCGCACCGTGTGGAGCATGGGGGCTGCGGGGGGCACAGGGCTGCTCACCCCCCCCCCAACCTGCCTCCCCAAATCCCTTCAGTGCATTCCCCTCCTCCTGACCCTGGAGTTCTTGCACAGCTCTGCCCTGAGATGTCCGTGCTCCGTCCCGTCTCCTTGCCAAGACACCAACACGTTCCCCTCGCTCTGTTCCAGGGTAGGTGGTGGGCTCTGAGCTGCCCTGGGTGGGGGGGAGGGGGCTCAGTGCAGCACTGGTGCTCTCCGATCGTTGTTTTGGCTCATTGGAGCCTCGAGCAGTGCTTAACACAGCTGGGGACGGCCCCATTGCTGCCCCCCACCCCATCCGGAGGTCTCCAAGCCTCGGAACACCCCTATAATTAGGGGAAGGCACCGGGCGCAGCTCTGACCCCGATGCCACGGGACGATGCTCGGTGTGGGACACTTCATCTGTTTAAAACCACCCCACACCCCACACCGCTCCTGCTGGGGGTCAGCAGCACCGGGGAGTGAAGGTCCCTGTTCTGCTGTCACCACGTCCCCTTCTCGTGTCACCCCGCAGCAGTTTGGGGTTCTACCCGGTCCCTGCGCCACCCCCCTTCTTTGTGGGGATGGCATTTGCTGCTTTCATTGAAAAACACAGCAGAGGATATTTATATATTTTTAAACAGATGAAGTAAGCGTGTAATTACTCCGTGATATTAATTACACATCAGCCGGCAGTGTCAGTAATTGTAATCAAAAGCCACTGTGTTACTCCAGGTATACTCAGCCTGTAATCTTCTCCTTCGTAACTCTTTCGCTCCCGTCAGTAACGCTGCGTTTCTTGCGCACGTAGGCAGGGACGGATCAACCCCAGTGCAGAGGAATTGCTGTGCAAAACCCCACTCCCTGCTGCTGGGAGGTGTCTCACTCCTCGTGCCCTTCAATTAAAGCTGCGCAGCAAACAAGCAGCGGTTACGAGGTGCTCCCCCCACCCACCCCCACCTCCCCGCCAGCCCTGCCATTGGCACATGGCGGAGGAGGAGGAGGAGGAGGAAGGCTCCTCTAGAAGGAGCTGCAAAACGCTCTCCTGGTGCTGCAGAGGTGGTGCTGTGAAGCCTGTTGGTAGCACGGGAACAGCCCCGGTTGTTCTTGTCGCATGGTTTGCATTCAGGGAGCACAGAGCTCACTGCCAACGTTTTTCTATTCCTTGGCCTGGCAGCGCATCTTCAGCTTCTGGGAAGGAGCTGCCCATCCCCTGCGTGAAGATCTTGTCATTAGCTTAATTGCAGGGTTGATGGGAGCGTGTCACTGCCTCGGCAGCTCGCCAGCACCGGCTCTCAGTGCTGCTACCAGCCCCTGTGCCTCCAGGTTACCATCCCTCACCTCCCCACTCTTTGGATGGGGTGAAGAGGAGACGCCCATCATCTTCCCATCAAGGAGATTGTGAGCACGGCTATGGAGAAAGCCTTGTAAACGCCAAGGATGAGCCTAAAATACAGAATAATCTCCACTGGCCGCAGGCAGCCAGCAGAGAAAAACGTTTCCACTCCTCTCCTGTGGTTTGTGTAGGAACAAAGCGTCGTGCACAACACGTACATGGAGATGCAGGAAGTATTGATGGCTGGGAATCGATATCTCCAGTGGGAACCTCCTCACGGGCTGGTAATCAAGTCTGAGAAAGCAACGCGAGTAGGACAAGAGGAGGAAGTGCCAGCTGGGCTGTGAGGGAGTGATGGAGCAGTGATGAGAGCTTCAGCATTACCACCAGTGCAGGAGCACCTCGTCCTTGGGCAGAGCTGCTCTTCCTCATGGCATCGCTGCAGCCCACAGCCCTGTGCCTTCCATTGCATGCTCTGAGCTCAGAGCTTGCATGTGGCACCCCCCCAGCTCTGCACCTTGCAACCTGCAGACCCCCATCCTCACCATGGCACAGCCCAGCAGTCCCTCTGCCTGGCACCATGCACCTTGCACCCATGCACCTTGAATCACACAGCCTGCATCCATGCACCCTGCATCCTTTATTCCATAAACTCTACACCCTTCATCCCACACGTACTTTATCCCTCACACCCCAAAGTCTGCATCCATGCACCCTACACCCTTCGTTCCCCACACACTACACCCTACGCCCCATGCACCCTTCATTCCATTCACTTTGCTTCTCATGCACCTTCATCCAATGCACTCTAAACCCTTTATTCCATGCACCGAACACACTCCATCCCATACACCCTTCATCCATTGCACTACACCCTGTATCCCATGTACCCTTAATCCCATGCACCTTTTGTCCCTCATACCCTAAGCACCTCCATCAATGCACTCTACACCCCAAATCAAACATCACTTATTCCTACCCTTCATTCCTGCATACCTAACATCCTCCATCCAATGCTCTACACCCACAACCCAACACATCCTTATTCCTACCTTCATCCCTCATACCCTACACCTTCCATCCAATGCTCTACACCCACACCCAATGCATCCTTATTCTACCCTTCATCCCCTCATACCCTACACCCTCCATCCCATGCACCCTCCATCCAATGCTCTACACCCCACACCCAATGCATCCTTATTCCTACCCCTTCATCCCTCATACCCTACACCCTCCATCCCATACACCCTTCATCCATTGCACTACACCCTGTATCCCATGTACCCTTAATCCCATGCACCTTTTGTCCTCATACCCTACACCCTCCATCCCATGCACCCTTCATCCAGTGCTCTACACCCACAACCCAATGCATCCTTATTCCTACCCCTTCATCCCTCCATACGCCTAATCACCCTCCATCCCATACACCCTTCATCCATTGCACTACACCCTGTATCCCATGTACCTTTAATCCCATGCACCCTTCATACCCTACACCCTCCATCCAATGCTCTACACCCCACATCCAATACATCCTTATTCCTACCCCTTCATTCCTCATACCCTACACCCTCCATCCAGTGCTCTACACCCAACACCCAACACATCCTTATTCCTACCCCTTCATCCCTCATACCCTACATCCTCCATCCAATGCTCTACACCCCACACCCAATGCATCCTTATTCCTACCCCTTCATCCCTCATACCCTACATCCTCCATCCAATGCTCTACACCCCACACCCAATGCATCCTTATTCCTACCCCTACATCCCTCATACCCTACACCCTCCATCCAATGCTCTACACCCCACACCCAATGCATCCTTATTCCTACCCCTTCATCCCTCATACCCTACACCCTTCATCCAATGCTCTACACCCAACACATCCTTATTCCTACCCCTACATCCCTCATACCCTACACCATCCCATGCACCCTCCATCCAATGCTCTACACCCAACACATCCTTATTCCTACCCCTTCATCCCTCATACCCTACACCCTCCATCCAATGCTCTACACCCTCATCCTCCACTCCGTCCCCTCCGCAGCCGGTTCAGCACCGCGGACAGCGCCTCGCCGGTCCCGGTACCGGTCCAGGTGCCGGTCCAGATGCTCTATAGGCACTGAGCCCACCAAGGGGACCTCTCCCTTCTCCTGGTCTCTAAGCACCAAAGAGAGCAAAGGAGGAGAGCTGGGACCAACAGGAGGAAAAGCACAAGAACCAAACTTCAACGTCCACCCATAAACCCAAAGAGACGCCGACCTCTCAGCAGGAAACAAACCCTCAGACCCCCCCATCCCTCCCCCATATTACAAAGCGAGACGCCCACCGCCCCTCCCAGCGCTCCAGCTGCTATCCCAGGTGGGGTGAGCTCACCCCGATGCTCTTTGCACCCACCCACCCACCAACCTCCTGCAGCACAGCCTCGGTTTTCCCTTCTGCCGACCTCAATGCCTGCAAGGAAACGTCCTAAAAACACCAGGAGGATAAAAAAGAAAGCAACCCATAAAACAAAGCAACAACAAAACCCTACAACGTCCTCTCTGCAAACCCACAGACTGAAGCATTTCTATCCAGACTGAAGGAGGCTTCCGCATGGGTTTGCACTTTGCCTCTGTACTGCTCGCTTCTTCTTGTTTTGTTTTGTTTTTTTAAAACGATAGGGGAAAGCATAATAGTTTATTTTAACTATGAAAATATATTGCTATATTACAAAGGTTATTGTAACTTTCCATTATGGTTTTGTACCCGACCAGTTGTAGGCAGGCAGCGACTCCCCGCCTGCTGCTAATGTCTGTTTCTGAGTACAGTCACTGCGGGGCTGGTGGGAGCTCCCTGCCCCCTCCCAGCACAACCCCCATCCCGATCCCTTCACCCCCCCCCAAGGCGTTAATCCCCACTGGGATCCTAAATTCGTGTAGCACCGGGGCTTTGCTTTTCGCTTTTCTCAGCCTCCTTGAAAGCCATTCCCTCTCCTGGTCCCATTCGCCCTTTGGGATGGAGGCTCTGGGGATGGAGCAGTGCAGGGCGCAGCGCTTCTCCTTCTCTTTTGGGATTTCAACAACCCAACTATTTGGCTCAGAGCAGCCACGCAATGTGTTGCTCTCCAAGTTCAGGGATCGCCCATCCATCCTCCTCCTCCTCCTCCTCCTCCTCCTCCTCTTCTTCCTCTTCTTTGGGGTAGGAGGGCTGTGGGGTCCCACTCTCTTCTTCCTCTCAGGTCAACGAGTCCCCAGCATGGGGACGATGGGGTGAGGGCATCCCCATGTCCCCGCTGGTGGCACCACAGGTAAGGACGTGGCACATGGAGGCTGTGGGGTGCCCTGGAGGTTTTTGTTTCTTTCCATCTCAGGCTGTGGTTGTGTAGGATGGAGGAGCAGCCCCCACGTTTAATAGAGGGACATGGTGAGGTCACAGGGATCATCCCAGCTCAGCCTTTCTGTGGGCATCTCAGCGCTGTGTGCAGGATGAGGTCTGTAGGGAAATAGTCTTAAACCCCCCACCCTGATCAGCCCTGCTCTGTGCTCCTGGCTGCTTCCTTCTATATGGAGCCACAGCCAGGGTTGGGCATGGCACCCGGGACCAATTCCTTGCTGCCTTCCTCCAGTACAATCCCCTACACAGCTCCTCTATCCCCACAGCACTGTTATCAGTTATCACTATCACAGCCTGTTAACCCACCAGGAGCTGCAGGTCCTTGCAGCAGCTGAGAGCTCAGAGGGCTCCTTGTAGGGGTGAAGCCCCCCCAGCAGTTCCAGTTGCCCCTTATTGGGCCCAGCTGGGGGGGCTTCTGGGGTTTATAGGCCAGTAGGAGGAGAAGGGCTGGCTCCTTTCCTCCTGGGTGGTGGTGAGGGCATTGCTGACCCCTCCTGCTGGGGCTGAGGTCTGTAGGGTGCTTGAGGCCCTTGTGCTCCTCCATCCATCTTGCAGCCCTGTGACCCCCAGGTAAGTGAGCTGGGGTATCTCCCCTGGGGGGGGGGGGGGATGTTGCTGTTGGGGGGCTCTGCTCTGCTTCCTGCCCCATCTTCTGCCTGCTCAGCTCTGAGCTCCCTCCCCAAGGGCTGCAGGGGGGATTTAATGAGGGGAAGCCCTATTGCTCGGGGGGTTCTTGCTTTTCCCCATCTGTGCCCCATTCCCTGAGCAAAGGGCAGCTCTGCAGCCCCCAGGATGTGCTCTTCTCCGCCTCCTGCCCATATCATTCCCCCCCCCTGCACTGCACAACCCAACATGGCCCTATAGAGCTGCTTGGGGCTGTGGTGAGGATCCAGCCCCACACTCGTGTCCCTCCTCCCAGTCTGTGCATGGCCCTGAAGCGGGGAAGGGAACGGGCCCTGCCTGTCCCAGCAGCATTGCCATAAACCGAGCTGTACCCAGAAACAGGCGCGTTTTAAACTATGGCTTTAACCTGTTCACTGTAAAAAGTGCCTTGGACTTTAATCTGAAGAGGTCAGTATCTATAAATATTTACCTGTGCGGGTGTGTAAGTATGCAGATCTCGATGTATGGTTACACACACAAATATATGACATATACGTACCTATATAAACGCTTCAGACCCCTCTGTTCTGCTGGTCCTTGGAGCTCTGTTCTTGGTGTTGGCAGGGAGCTGTTGTGATGCTCGGGGTGGTTGAGCTGTGGGTATGCTGGCATTGGGGTGGTGCAGGTGTAGCCCCTTACTGGGGGGGTGCTGAGCTCTCTGGACCCCATGGAATGGCTTTGGGTCTGTGCTGGGCTGTTGTGGTCCTTATATGAGCTTTAGGAAGACCCCACCAAGGGAAACTTGCCTTGTAGGGATGCTGAGATGAAGACATGGGGAAGGATGAGGGTAGTGGCACCAGCTGCCTTTATCAATGGGGGGTTGAGACTTTCCTGGGGGTCACTCTGAGCCACAGCAGTGGGTTCTCTGCTTGGGATGGCTCTGCTGTGCCAGCAACCCACCCACTCCCACCTGCATCATGCTTCTTGTGCTGAATGAGAGCCCCCCCCCCCCCAGCCATTGTGCTGATGTATCTCGAGGATTTCCATCCCACTGAGCCCTGTGAGACCAGAGCACACATTGATGCTCCCCCAGCTCAGCCACTGGATGGGTCACCCCTCACTAAGGAGACAGAATCCAGTTGGGATATGGGATGGAGCCTCAATGGAGCCCAGACTCTGCTCTCTGAGCTTTGGCTCATGCTTTAACCCCCCTCCCCCCTAAAAAAAGCCCAACCAACCCAGTTTTAGCAGAGCAGCTGCAGCCCCAGACCCACAGATGAAGGACGGGCTGACATGGGGTGATGGCACTGTGACAAATCACTCCGTTTTTGGCATCGCTTTGAGCCAAAGCTGCCAACTTTAAAACCACCCCCAATGCTCCCAGGGGTTCTCAGAGGGGCGATTAACGCCACGCAGCTCCATTTCCCAAATGAGTGTCTTAGCATTGCACAGCCCCGTGCCATGAGTGCAGCTGTGTGCTGGTGCTGCCTGCGGAGACGTGGAGGGGATTCGTTTAATCTTTGCGTGCGGCACCAAATCTGCTTTTATTAATGGCTGGGATTAAGGCAGGAGACAGAGCTGTGTCCCCAGTGCCGTGTCCCCATGTCCTCTGCCTCCCAGCCCCATGGAGGTGGTGGTGAAATGTGCTTGGGAGGAGGGAGAAATAAAGAGAAATCGATGCTATTTAAGCACCAAGCTTTGCAGTTGCTTGAAAAGCAGATGGAGGTTCTTATGAACAGTGGGGAAGCTGCTGGCCCACACTTGAGGAGGGGAAACCCGTGGGCACGCTGCCATAGGGTTGAATTGATCCCTGCTGGGAATGTGGGAGCAGCTCCCAGGGCATGGGATTGCAGTAGGGCTGCCTGCTGTGTGTGCTCCTATTTCCCATCTCGGGTTGGGAACCACAGAGCATCCCCATGGGGGTGGGTTCTGCCCTGGAGGTGATGGGGTATAACACATCTCAGGGCCGTCTCCCGTGGTTATTTCCATCTCTCATGGATTCATTTCACCGATGTAAAAGCAAAGGCTGCTAATTCCATCCCGCAGCCCTGCTGGGGCTGTTAGTTACCACTAATTATCCACACGCCGGTGTGAGGTCTGGGGAACATCAATGGAACAGCTCAGCAATAGCACGGCTCTGCTGCTTCGTGCCCCATACACAGCGCTATAGGGGCTGCGTGCGAGGGCTCCTGTGCTTCCCTACATCTGCTGAGTGCTGATATCTCCCTGCCCAGCTTGCAATGTTTGCACAGAGCTTCCTCTTCTCTCCCCGACGTGCCTGCAATTCCCATGTGTGCTCACGGAGGATGCATCTGCATGAAGCTGCTCTCACAATAAGGGTTCCTTAGCAGGAATCAGCTGTGAAAAGCGATGTTAAATGACGCTTTGCTGTGAAACGGGTATTTCTGGGTTTCCTGCAGGGGAACGGCCGCTGTGCTGCAATGGTGGAGGTGCAATAAGGGGGGGGGGGCTTTGCTGTACCTCCCCTCTCCCCTAAGAAAAGCGATCTCTGCTCTGCAACATCGCTCTGCTAAATGCAAAGCTGTGCATTCCTGGATCTGCTGCTGGATGAGAATGCAATAGAGGGGTTCAAAGAGGGGGGGGGGGGCTTTGCTCTACCTCCCCTCTCCCCTAAGAAAAGCGATCCCTGCTCTGCAACATCGCTTTGCTAAATGCAAAGCTGTGCATTCCTGGATCTGCTGCTGGATGAGAACGCAATAGAGGGGTTCAAAGGGGTGGGGGGGCTTTGCTCTACCTCTCCCCTAAGAAAAGCGATCCCTGCTCTGCAACATCGCTCTGCTAAATGCAAAGCTGTGCATTCCTGGATCTGCTGCTGGATGAGAATGCAATAGAGGGGTTCAATGGGGGGTAAGAGGACACCCCCCCCCCCCCAGGTGGCAATGGACCACGCAGGGCTTGGGGGTCGCTGCCCCAGCACGGGGCCGGGTGGGATTTACTTGTACCAAAACTCGGTTGGGAGCAACAGGTTGTGTACTAATGAAAGAGGAATCAATTAAGCTGCGAGCTGCTCAACCACCTGGTGCTGCTGACTATTCCCCCCCACCCCCTTCCCCTCCTTTTCTCTCTCCTTAACGCTCTGTTGCTGCTGCCTCCGGGGGGAAGTCATGATAGAAGCGAGGCACGTTCCAGCTTCTCGTTTGCCTTTAGATTAAAGAAAAAAAACGCCGTTTGTGGGGGGGGGAAATGTGTGCAGAGCATCCAATTAAAGAGCCGTGCTCGGCCCTGAGCATCGCCGAACAGCCGTGCCCGTGCCATCCATCAGCGCTGGGCTGCGGCTCGGCTGTCAGCCGCTTTGTGCTGCGCCAACAGAACCATTTGCGGTGATCACAGAGATGGGGGGGGGGTGGAAGGAGAGAAAAAGGTGTGAGGGGATGCTGTGGGAGGCACAGAAGAGCTCTGTGTGATGGAAGAAGCACTTTGGAGATCTGACTGCAGCCGGTTTCCTCGGTGCTCAACGGTGAATACACAAAAAAAAGAGGGGTTAAGCGCTGCCTTTCCATTATACAAAGTGCTGACCCTGGGGAAAATAACAGAGAAATGGGGGAGAAATCAGCCCTGCTATTGTGTCCTGGGGTAAAGGGGAGCCTTGAGGGGGGGTGCAGCCTCCAGGATGCGTTCAGCCTTCGGGCTGGGGCTGTGCCCAGATGGGGATTGCAAAATCCCTTTGATTTGGCTGAGTACACAGCAAAGCACTCCCTCTCTCTCTCTCTCTCTGCAAAATCAGATTTAATATTAAATGTGAAAGGGGGTGGCAAAGGGCAGGAGGGAACCTGGGCTGGATGGCACCGTAAAGGTTACGGAACAGAATATTAATGCTGTCTATCAGGAAGCTCCCTGCAAGCTGGCGGTGGGGAGGCTCACTGATGTGACAGATGAGCTGCCTGGGAGCTGCTGCCTTCACTCAGAGCAGCACTGGGAGCCCCATCTCAATGCTCCCCCTCCAAGGGGTCCCTTTGCACAGCCCCCCTCCCCAAGGGGGTGAAGGCTCGGAGCAGCAGAGCCATGCAAGAACACAGCTCCCTAAGCAACAGCAGCGCAAGGCTGAAGGCCGAGGTGCCTGGCAGACACTGACAGCCATAAAAACGTGACAAATGAGCCCACCAGCAGCCAAGGCAAAGGCTCACGTGGCAGCCTCAGCCATGGGGATGGCTGCAGCCAGCACCGAGCTGCTCCTTCGCTGCTGCTGCTGCTGCTGCTGCTGCACAGTCACTGCAACGCTCCTGCAGCCGTGCCATTCCCACCCACACCCCCATTCAGTGCAGGGAGAGACCCCCCCCCATCCCCTCCATGCTGCATTGGGGTGAGCAATTGCCACAGCTGTGCCATCCGAACTCAGCTTCACACCTCAGGAGCCTCGAAGGGAAATGGCTCAGTGCAGTGCTGGGTGATGCTGCTGCTTTCCCTGCCTTGTGTCAGCAGGAGAAGGCACAGAAGGGTTGTTTCCAAGTGGGAAATCCCATTTGGGAAGCAGCGTTGAGCTGGAGGAAAGCAGGCCCAGTGCTGCGTGCAATGCAGCCCTTTGGGGTGTGAGTGGCAGCTGCTCCTTTCCTGCAGGGATGGATGGAGCAAATGGCACTTTTGCAGGCTGAATGAATTCCATCTGCTTGTTAAAATGGGCCACCATCAGCACCACCACCGAGCTACCTGCGCTTCAGTAAGAACCTATGGGAGAAAAAAACCCCTTTGGATGGGAATAGAAGCAGCAGAAGCTGCAGAGATCCAACATGTGGCTTCCAGCTTTGCATCTCTGTGCACCCAACACAGAGCAGCATCAGCTTCTGGAGGATGCAAGGATCAAACCCCATTGCTTGCTGTGCAATAGGTGTATTGCAGAAGCACAGTGCACAGCCCTGGGCATCAGCTCCACTCAATTAAAGCTTAAAGTCAGCTGATGGAGGAGAGTAACAAAATGTCCCCGTTGCAATCGAGCCATCAGCTTTTTATCTCCCGGTGGGAACAGGCTGATTCAACGGCGAGGAAGCGATATTTCAGCACGTCTCATAAAAAGCAGCTCTTAGACGAAACCCGGTGGAACAATGGCCTTCCAGCAGCGGGTCGGGCGGGGGAGCTGTGCCACAATTTATGGCATTTCGTAAGAGGGAACAGGGAACAAAGGCGGCACCTGAGGGCGTTCGGTGCCTTGGTTCGTACTGCCATCGTGCGGGGGGGATGAGCTGGGGGTCCCCAATACCCTGTGCTGGGAAAGGAGGGGGGGGGGGTATGAAAAGCACTGCAGGCTTTCAGCCTCAGCTCCAAATGAACCCACGGATCGCCCTGCTAACAGCTCAGAGGCTCCATCTCCATCATCTCCATCTCCATTTCCATCTCCATCTCCATCTCCATCTCCATCTCCATCTCCATCTCCATCTCCATTTCCATCTCCGTCTCTGTCTCCATCTCCATCTCCATCTCCATCTCTCCCGCTGTGTTCCTATGGAGACGAGCTGGAGTTTGCCCAAGTCTCCACGAGTCCATAGGATGCAGAATGAAAGCTGATGGAAGGGCTGTGATATTAAGGGATGTGAGGCTCCGTTGCTCCGTTGCTTTGCTTGCACCACGGTGCATCACGTTGACGCCGTGCGGGGCTTTGCATCCTCTGCTTTGCCCTAAGAGCTGCAGGGATGAATCACGTTCACGGAGGTTGGGTTATAGGCTGAGAACGTTCACCAGCAATTAAAAAAAGAAGAGAAAGAGGGGAAAAAAAAAAGAGCAGATTGAGGGTTGGGTGTGGAGTGTGAGACGCTGCGTGCCCAGGCTGGCAGCACCCGACCCTGCAGTGTGTGTGTGTGTGTGTTTGTGTGGGGTTTGTGCAATCACGAATCCTACAAAGAAATGGGAATTGAGGTTGGAGGAGCGGGGTTCTTGTTTTGGAGGACATATAACTATTGCAAGAGGGAATAATGTCTATATATATATATATATATATATATACACACCAAACCCAGCAAAATCAGCTTCATAAACCCACCCCCAAACCTGAGCTGGGCCTTGTACCTAGTCAAGTCTGTTGAGGGGGGGGGGTCTTCATTCACCCATCTGCCTTGCTGGCAGCTGTGGCTTCTGCAGCTCCTCTTGCCCTCATTGTTCTTTGGACCCCCACCTCCCCTGTTCCCCTGTGTGCCCTCAAAGCCCCCCTAATTTCCCCGCACACCCTATGGGGCTCACACCCCCTGCATTCATCCCAGCCCCACTTTGATGCCAGGGGGAAGCAGCCCCATAGGTCCCAACGTCAGCTCCATCCCTTTAGGGCCACGTCCCCATGTCTTCAGGTCCCCATGGAGCCCCTATAAAGCACCCTCAGCCCCTGCTCAACACCCAAAGCTCCCCCAGCACCCACCCATCTCCCTACCCCATAGGATTGCACTGTCCCCTGTGCCCCCCCTCCCCCCCAATCCCCAGTTTATCCCATTTCAATTCATCTTACACAGCATGGAGCTGCCCCCTCCGTCAGCTCCATCCCTTTAGGGCCATGTCCCCATGTCTTCAGGTCCCCATGTCTTCAGGTCCTCATGGAGCCCCTATAAAGCACCCTCAGCCCCTGCCCACCCATCAACCACCCATCTCCCTGCCCTCCACCCCTCCATCTCTCACAGCGCCCCACTGCACCCCATAGGACTGCACTGTCCCTTGTGTCTCCCCCCCCCCCAATCCCCAGTTTATCCCATTTCAATTCATCTCATGCAGCATGGAGCTGCCCCCTCCGTCAGCTCCATCCCTTTAGGGCCACGTCCCCATGTCTTCAGGTCCCCATGGAGCCCCTATAAAGCACCCTCAGCCCCTGCTCACCACCCGGAGCTCCCCCAACACCCACCCCCTTGGGGAGCAGAGGGGCTGGGGGCTCCCGTGGGTGCTCACATAGAGACGTGGGGCTCCCCGTGGGCGCACAGTGCGACGTGGGGCTCCTGGCTCTGTCTCGCTGGCAGATGGCACCCAGTGAGCAGCAGACGGGAACAGGCTGCTCCGTGCCTGGGGAGCTGTGATGGGTGTAATGGGAGGGGGGGGGGGGTTGAAGAAGGGGGGAGCAGGATCCACGCTGGGAGGGGGGGTGGGGGACAATGTAGTGCTGCTGGAAGATGATGCAGGGAGTGGGGATGCAGCTTGGCTGGGGAGGGGGCGGGCAACTCCATGCTGTGTAAGATGAATTGAAATGGGTAAAATGGGATTGGAGGGGGGGGGGGTCACAGGGGACAGTGCAGTCCTATGGGGTGCAGTGGGGCCCTGTGAGAGATGGAGGGGTGGAGGGCAGGGAGATGGGTGGGTGATGGGTGGGCAGGGGCTGAGGGTGCTTTATAGGGGCTCCATGAGGGACTTTTGAAGACATGGGGACCTGAAGACATGGGGACATGGCCCTAAAGGGATGGAGCTGATGGAGGGGGCAGCTCCATGCTGCATGAGATGAATTGAAATGGGATAAAATGGGGAGGGGGGGACACAGGGGACAGTGCAGTCCTATGGGGTAGGGAGATGGGTGGGTGCTGGGGGAGCTCTGGGGGTGGGCAGGGGCTGAGGGTGCTTTATAGGGGCTCCATGGGGACCTGAAGACATGGGGACGTGGCCCTAAAGGGATGGAGCTGAACTATGGGATGGGACCTATGGGGCTGCTTCCCCTTGGCATCAAAGTGGGGCTGGGATGAATGCAGGGGGTGTGAGCCCCATAGGGTGTGGGGGGAACTTAGGGGGGCTTTGAGAGCACATAGGGGAGGTGGGGGGTTGGGAGTCCAAAGAACAACGAGGGCTGGAGTAGCTGTAGAAGCCATATAGGCCATGAAGGCAGATGGGTGAATGAAGGTGAATGAAGACCCCCCCCATATATTACACCCGACGCCCACCGAGCACATGGACAGAGCTCACTGCGCATGCGCCAGTCCGACGGTGCTCAGGCGCATGCGTGTCACTGCTATCACAGAGCGCATGCGCGGTAGCACCTACGCGCAAGGTCAGGCCTAGTGCGGCCACGTCCGCAACAACAGGAGACACTCGGGGAGCGAACCGGAGATCCGGGATCGAAGCGATATCCCCGGTAGGCCGGCAGCCCCTCCACCGGCACGCAGCCATGCGTTGTCCTACCGGAACCCCTCCGTCTTTCCGTGCCCTGAAGAAAGATGGCGGCCACCACGCCGCGTGGCGCGGTTTGATGACGTCATTACTGCGCGCCCGCAGCGGCGCCGGTGGCGGCGGAGGGGGTAAGAGGGGACGGGGGGGGGAGGGGTAAGGTGTGGGAACGGGGCACCGGGAGGAGCCTGGAGCCTATAGGGGGAAATGGGGAACCGGGACGGGATGAAGGGGGGTGAGAACATAGAGAATAAAGAGAGTTCCCATCTATGGTGGAGATGTGCACGGTAGTACCGGTACCGGGACCGTAACCCCGAACCGGGTCCAATGCTCCGCCTCAATCAAGGCCTCATTCCTTTAACCCCCCCCCGTCCGGTTCCAGGCACGGCGCCGTGTCCCAGCGCTGCCCGCCTCATTGTGGGGCGGGGAGAACAGCTGCGGGGACGGAACCGAAAGCGAAAGGATCCGCAGCCATCTTACGGCATTAACCGGACCCGGTACCGCCTCCGGAGCTTCGCTTTGGCCGTCCGAAGGCACAGAAAGCCCCGTTTGGGGCTGTCGGACCGAGCGCAGGTAACGCGGAACGGGAAGAGCCGACACACGATCGGTCGGTGCTGATTCGGGACCGTAAAGAGCCGCGTTAATCACAGAATGAGCCGGGTTGGAAGGGACCTCAAGGATCGTGTAGTTCCAACCCCCCATAGACCCCATATCCACCCCATAGAGACCCCATAGAGACCCCATAGAGACCCCATAGATCCCCATAGAGACCCCATAGATCCCCATAGAGACCCATAGAGACTCCATAAACCCCACAGCCCCCATAGAATCACAGAATGATCCGGGTTGGAAGGGACCTCAAGGATCGTGTAGTTCCAACCCCCCATAGACCCCATATCCACCCCATAGAGACCCCATAGATCCCCATAGAGACTCCATAAACCCTACAGTCCCCATAGAATCACAGGATGACCCGGGTTGGAAGGGACCTCAAGGATCATGTAGTTCCAACCCCCTGCCTGGCAGGGCCACCAAACATACACCTTTACTAGATCAGGTTGCCCAGGAGACCCCATAGATCCCCTCAGAGACCCCATAGATCCCCTCAGAGACCCCATAGAGACCCCATAGATCCCCATAGACCCCATAGAGACCCCATAGATCATGTTGTCCAGGTCCCTGTCCAACCTGGCCTTGAACACCTCCAAGGACGGGGCATCCACAACCTCCCTGTGCAGCCTGTTCCAGTTCCTAACCACTCTCCTAGTGAAGAACTTCCCCCTGACATCCAACCTAAATCTTCCCTCTTTTAACTTAAAACCGTTTCCCCGTGTCCTGCTATTGTCAGCCCTTTTGGTGGTCGGTGTGGTTAAAGAGCTGAGCGTGCTCCGGTCATTTAGGAGCGCTCCACGTGCAGCCTTCCCCTCTTTTCATCCTTCTTTTCCCTATTGACACATCGCTTTTGGGCTTGGGGAGGTCAAAGAGCTTCCTTTGTAAAGGGTTTATCAATGCTGAGTGATGTGGGGGTCCCTGGGGGGGAGGCTAGCAGGGGATATCCATTACTATGTGTAGGAGGGCTGGGATACACCCTATGAGCGGCTGCTTCACTTTACAAGCTCAGAGCCCTGAAGGTGTGAGCGAAACTCAAGGCTGCCATCCCCAAAACACCTTCGTGGCATTACAAAGCGGCTGCCGATCTGATTTCACTGTAGGTTATCACCTTACTCCTGCAGTGTGATGCTTTACATCCATAGGTCTTTATAGGTCTTATAGGTTTCTGGCTTAAGCCCTGACTATGAAGCTCTCCCAGCTGTGCCACATTGAGCTGCCCTGCCTCCCTCTGCCTTTCAGGTTCCAAAAGCAGACATGAGCTTCTTGCCTCCCTGCGGGCACAGAAGTGAAACTTGCTCATGTCCCAGTGGTGCCAGAAGGGGATTGAACCCAAACTCAAGCAGTCTTTGCATCCACCTTGATGTTCAGCCCAAACAAGAGCGGCCAATCTGTCTTTATATGAAGCTGGTTTCTTGTTAACCTCACCCAGTGTTCCTGGCTGCTGGGTTCTGACCTGGGCAGGTGTAATTTGCCAGCTGTGCTCACATGAATAATTGAATGGCAGTGGAAAGGCTTGGCGAGGCTCTTATCTCAGCAGCATGGGGGGTGTTTAGGCTGCACCTCTGCTTATAATGGTGTCATTGGGTTTTTAACCCCCATTGGGTTGTTTTTTGTGTGTCTTCCTAGCAGGTATCCACTGGGAACTGGAAGGAATCGCTGCTCCTGGTGTGCAGGCAGCCTGGATGCCAACGTGTGCTCAAGCAGAGCGCTATGAGCAGAGGCGCTGCTCAAGGCAAAGGCTCACATCTCACCCGAGCAAGGCATAACTGCTCCAACCCTCACCCAGCTTTCTTTAACCGCCCCCATTCGTCGCAGATAACAAACTGGGAATCCTCTCGGCGCCTGGCAGAGCTGGATGGTGATGTCTGCTTAATTCAGAGGCCGCAGTCGTACAGCAAGCTGTGTGCTGGGGGATGGCAGGCTGCTGCTCCTGCAGGGAGAGGGCAGGGTGGCCGTGGTAAAGCAGGATGGCATAGGTTCTCCAGCAAGCAGCAGCAGGTAGAAACACCCCCACGTTGTCCCCCTCCTCGTTATTACTCTCAGGAGGACTTGCAAAGAGATTCATCTGCCATCAGGTTGGATTTACAGAGACTGTCTCTGACTGGGCAGAGCTTGGAACAAGAAATACTGAGTATTTTAGGGCAGCTTCGGGAGGGAGAGACTCGTACAGTTCACGATCTCGTCCGTAAGCTTAAAACTCCAAGGAAAGAAGTCAATCGTGTTTTGTATCAGCTCCTCAGGGCAGGCAAATTGCACAGGACTGAAGGGACGCCGCCGCTGTGGAGGATTGCCAACCCAAAGACAGAGAGAGAAGGAAACCATCCTGAGCACGGGGTGGGGAACGCAGACCCAGCTCTTGAAAGCAGGGAAGAGAGGAGTGCAGCTGGTGGGAGAGACCCCAACCCCACCATGGCTGAGACCAAGGACAAAATCTGCAACTTCTTGTTCAGCGTGGCGGATACGACGGCCATCAACCTTGCTAGAAACATTGGATTTTCCAGGGCGAAGGATGTGAATTCCTTTCTCAGTGCTTTGGAGAAGCTGGGTGATGTCCGTAAGCTGAACTCAACCCCTCCACGATGGTCCCTAACGAGCAGGAAGCGAGAGAGGATGGAGATGAGGCTGAAAGCCACTGTAACAGCAGCAGATCCTGCACCTGAACCAGGTGTGCAGCCTCCTCCTGTGCCTCCAGCTCTGCGAGAGGCGGCTGCAGCATCACCAGCAGCAACAACAGCAGGGCAAAATGTGGGAGGTGGGCAGCAGCCATCGGAGCCGAGCATTCAGATCAATGCTGCTGTTAATGAAGCAGCCGTGCCTGAGGAATCCAAGCCCTTATTTACTGGCTTCGGTAGCTACGATAGCTCTGAAAACAGCAGGTGGGCTTCGGATGATATCCCAGATTATCTAAACACTATCACCAAGCAGCCGGATGGCTCAGAATCCATCATGCACTCTCAGTCTTCCCCCAGCTACGCTGCTCAGTTTAACACTGTCTTCCCATGCACCCCAGTGGAGAAGCTGCTGGCTTGTCAGGAGAAGAACCCAGTGAGCGGCCTCACCGAGTACTCCCAGTTTACCTACCAGCACTGTGAGTTCACCATGCTGGAGCGGAGTGGGCCCTCTCATGAGCCACGGTAAGGATGCTTCCTAACATCCCTGAGCTCTATTTGTTTCAGCTGAATTTGACCAGCTTCCACCCCGGTGTTGTCCCAAAGAGCAGCTCATTAATGTTTGCTGCTGTTTGGGTTGATGAGCCTGGCTGATTCCTGCTTTTAAACACCAGCATTCTGTGTCTGCTAACCCCACACAGGGGTAGAATTCATCTCTTGAGCCTGATGCTCTGCCTTATTTAGTCCCTTGGCTTTCAATTTTGGTTATATTGGGAGGTAAAACTGTCATTTCTGGGGTATCTCTGACTTATCCAGATACAAGCTGTGAATGTGGCATAAAAGAAGCCCCAAACGAAGCACCTGAGAGCAGCGAGTTTGGGTTAAATGGGGTGAACCCACCCGCAGTGTCTCTATGGTGTGGTAGGTCAGAGTCCAACGTGATGCTACACTGTCTGGATTCAGTCTCTGGGGTCCCACCTCTGACTGCTTAAACTGTGGCTGTTCCTGAGTGAGATGGTGAAAAGTGGGCATGTGCCAGGCTGGAACACGTCAATAGATTCGCTAGACAGGAAAATTGGCCTCATTTCTGAAGGCAGAGTCCCAGGTCTTTTTTTTGTAAGGGGAGATGGAAGGGATTCAGCCCATCTCTGGATCCCGGGTGACCCCTTTTCTCTGGAAGCAATTTTCCTATGCACGGGGCTGTAGAACAGGAGAGGAGCTGCATAGCTGGAAAAGAAACCCATGAGAGGTGTGTGTGTGTGAAGCAGCACCTCCTGAGCTGCTCTGAATGCATTGGGTGGCTCACAGCACTGCTGGGATTCAAAGAGGGTGCCAGAGGAACAAATGAGGTGCAGGCAGAGCAGGATGGGCTGCTCTCAGACTTACTGCTTCCCCATGCAGGAGATGTGACTGAGCTGCTCTTTGCAAGGGCTTGTTGCATCTTTGCAAGGGCTTGTTGCATCTTTGCAAGGGCTTGTTGCATCTTTGCAAGGGCTTGTTGCATCTTTCCAGCTGTCTTTTTGGCTTGCAGAACAAGGCAGCTCATCCCCTTTCTTGCAGAACAAAATCCAGAGCTGCTGCATCTAACCTAAGCAGCTTTGGAGATGCTGTGAAGTGAGACCCAGACACACAGCTTTCCTTCTTGCATGTAGCAGCAATGGTTTGCTCTCAACCTGCAGCTGCCTGCTCCTCCTCATCGACTTCCAAGAGCAAACACTTGTGCTGAGAACACCACGTTGATTTACCTTCCTGATTTGGGTCTCTTTGTATTCTCTCTGTGGAAGGTTTAAGTTCCAGGCAGTGATTAATGGGCGCCCATTCCCACCAGCAGAAGCAGGAAGCAAAAAACTGGCCAAGCAGGAGGCAGCAGCTAATGCCATGAAGATCCTGATGCAAGAAGCAGAGAATGGAAGCCCTGACGATCTTAGCAGTGAAATGCAATTTGTGTCTGACAGCTCTGAGCTGGAGCAAGTGAGTCTTTTAATCTTCTTTTTCAGCTCGGTCAAACAGTGTTTGTATTGAAACCCATCTTCTCTTTGCAGGCTTTGCATTCAGAGCCAGAGCTGTCGTCTTTACCGGCTCAGCTGAACCTTTTGCCTGGGAAAAACCCCATCAGCGTGTTAATGGAGTATGGGCAGAAGTCTGGGAACACAGTTGAATTCGTGCTGCTGTCTCAGGATGGCCCACCTCACGATCCCAGGTATGGTATGCAGCTGTCAGCCATGGGGAGGATGGAAACCCTTCCTTCCCTTAACACCTTGCTGGTGCTCATCCTGATTTAACCTCTTACCAAGGAGCCTGGGCATGGCTCCTCCATGATGTCTGTCTGCAGAAGAAAGCTAAAAGTGCCTTTTCTCAGAGCAGGGATGTTCTGCTGCACCAAGAACAGCTTCTAGTCCTGTGCTCTACCTGGTAGCACTGCTGTGATTTCCAGCTTGAGGCCATGGTGGTAGATTCAAAGAGATAATACAGAAGGATTTAAACATGAACTGGGAGAAAGGGATAATAAACAGGGCTGAGATGTGTGTGCTTAACACTCTTTGTATGCTATGATGTCCTGTCAGGTTCAGCTACCGTGTGAAAATGGGTGACCAAATTTTCCCTGCTGTGGTAGGAAACAGCAAGAAGGGAGCAAAGCAAATGGCAGCAGAGGTTGCTATGAAGATTCTTTCTAGAGAGTCCATGCCACGTGTCCCACCTGAACAGGTACAGGGAGCTCCTTTGTGACACCCAACTGTTTGCTTGCATTGTTTTCCCCCTTTATTTCATGCATTCCACCCCATGAGGCCACATTGTGGCTCTGATAGAGCTTTGCAGAAACCATTGGTGTTTAACAACCCTGTCCTGTCCTTCTGTCCTCCACCAGCCCATTGTGAAGCCCCAGGGTGAACACAGCTGTGCTCTGCAGGTCGTTGTTCCTGAAAGCAATGAACCCAAAGCAATGAAATCAAAGGCTGTTGGGGAGCTCATCAAATACCTCAATGTCAATCCGGTCAGTGGCTTGTTGGAATACGCCCGCTCCAATGGCTTTGCTGCAGAGTTCAAACTCATTGACCAAACAGGACCTCCCCATGACCCAAAGTAAGTGGCTGTGTCTCTCTTGGGGGGAAATCTTGCTTTTTTACTGTTGTCCTGGAGTAGGAAAGTGGTTTGAGGTGACAACAGGCTTTGCTGCTGCCTCTGCCCAACCTCATGCCTCCACTCTGCTCTTCTCTGTGCTGAGAGATTTAAAACCAGGCTGAAATTGAAGGTTTTCTTTGGTTCTCTGCTGTCTTTACAGGTTTGTCTATCAGGCGAAGGTTGGAGGCCGCTGGTTCCCAGCTGTAACTGCACACAGCAAGAAACAGGGCAAGCAGGAGGCAGCTGACGCAGCGCTCCGGGTCCTGATTGGGGAAACAGAGAAAGCAGAACGCATGGGAGGGATGAGCATCGCGGAGGTAACGTCCAGCTCTAAGGCTGGGGCTGCTTTTGTAGCCCTTTCTCTCCTGTGCTTCTCAGTCCAGCAGGAAAATGCCTCAGATTGTTGTTCTCTGAAGGTGTAGATGAGCTGATGCTCTGCTAAAACGGGTTGGGTATTTCCCCATGGTGCAGCCACTCTCTTCACTCTTGCCAGTGTCTGCTTTAAGGCCTTTGTTATGCTCTGATACTTCCATGAGCTGCTGAAAGATGTTCCTGCGGTGGTACAGGAATGCTCCCATTTTTATTCTGATACATCCATTCCAAATACCTTCATGCCAGACTGAAAACTACATCAGCTCAGAAAGTCGTGCATCAGATACAAGTGGTTGAGTCAGGATGGCAGCCCCAAACCTGAAATCTCACTTGGAGTTTGGTGATCACTCCAAAACTGCATTTCCCATTGCACGGCTGTGGCTCTAAATAGCAAATCAGGGAGGATGTGATGGAGGGTGGTGATAGAGGAGGCAGTTGCAGGTGCACTCTCCCAACAGGCAAACAGAGTGGGGGACTCCTGCAAAGCCAGACACAGATTTCCCTGGCTGAGTCTCTGGGAATACAGGCAAGATTGGGTTTTGTTGCTTTGCAGTGGGGTTCCCCCTGGCACCTTGAGCTCATTTAGCTCTGTGCCAGGCAGACAGCTTGCTAATGGTGTGCTCAGAGCAGAACTCCAGGCATTGCATCCTAGAAATACCCCAAAGATCTTCACCCACCCCTTTGATGTGATGCCCTCCGTGTGTCCAACCCCAAACATCTCTTCCTGCAGTCTGTGTTCTGTGTGTTCCAGCCTTCTGCTTGCTTAGCTGTGTTTTGGGTTTGCTCTTTGCCTGAGCTCTTTTCCTCCCTGCCCTGCAGCTCCCCGTGAGGGGCAGCACCCTCCATGACCAGATGGCCATGCTGAGCCACCAACGCTTCAACGCCCTGACTGCTTGCATCCAGCACAGCCTGCTCGGAAGGAAGATCCTGGCTGCCATCATCATGCGAAAGGGAAGCCAGGACTTGGGAGTGGTGGTCAGCATCGGGACAGGTATGGGCTGCTTCCAACATGAGCTGAGCTCTGAACCTCCCACTGGGTTCCCCATCAGCTCCAAGCAGTGAACAGCTGCTGCTGGAGGCTTTGGAAGGGCAAGCAACGCTCGCAGGGCTCACATGGTGTCACAAGTGATTTAGCTGGAGAGGGAGAACAAAGTGATGGTGCCTTGAGCGATATTGCTCTTAATCTTTGCTTGCATTGCTCTGTGCATCAGAGCGTGGGCTCCTTCCCGCATCACATAGCACAGGTTCCTCACTTTGGCACAGCTGAAAAGCACTTGGGCTTGGAGGGATGCTGCCCTAAAAGTGTGGCCATCAGAATCTCTGCTGCCTATGGAGCAGTGTGTGCTCTCTCTATCCCTTGTTTTCTTCCCTGCCTGGGTCAAGGTGGTAACCAATGCGAGAAATGCTGCTCAGGAGCCCAGAGAAGTAAAACTCAGTGTGATTTAAACCCTTCTACAAAGCTCTTGTTGCGGCTTTGAGTGACACAAACCTTCCATTTCTCTCTTCTGTTTCCCCCCCAGGTAATCGGTGTGTGAAAGGAGAAGAGCTGAGCTTGAAGGGGGAGACGGTGAATGACTGCCATGCAGAAATCATTTCACGCAGAGGCTTTGTGAGGTGAGAAGGGGGAAGCCCAGGGAGAGGCAGAGTTGCCTACAAAGGGGTGCAGGCAGGGAGGTTCCTGCAGCGCTTTAACACCACTTTACCCATGTGTTGTTAAAACAGAGGGATGTTATTTGTGATAAGGAAGGGCCGTGCATGAACGTTGCCCAAATTTAGTGCTGAACTGGAGACTTGCCAAGAGCCCAAGGGCTGTTTCTGCTGCACTTAAAATAAAGCATGGTGCAAAGCACAGCTCCGGTCTGAGCACAGCACTATCAGGCAGCAATGGGGATTTTGCAGCCCAGATCCTTTGGTGGCACTTGTGGGTGCAGAAGGCAGTTTGCTGATAAGGGACAAATCCCTTTTTTTCATCAGTTGGGAAGGCTTTATCCAAACCAAACTGCCCAATTGTTCTCTTATCTGTAAAAACATTCAGCTCTTCTCTGAAGCCAGATGCAATTGGGTGAGCCTCACTAATTGCCTGCCCTCCCAGTTACGAGCAGCAGCAAAGCAAGATGCTTCTGTAAAGCTGTTGTCTGCCCTCTGTGCCTTCCTGAGCTCTGGGAGGTGTTGGGGGTCGCTCCCCAGCAGGCTGTGAAGTCAGAGGGTTGCACTGTTGCTTACTGTCTATATGAGCTATGAATCTTGACAGCTGTAGCTGCTGGGCTGCTCTGGCACAGCGGAGCCTGTTGGAAATGACAGCAATGAGCTTCACCTCTCCTGCACACGCTCTTCTTGAGGGATCTCAGTGAAGCTGCAGTTTTCCTTTAGTCCTTGATGGTGTGTTGGAGACCTCAGGGTTTTCCTCCCAGCCAGCAGCAGCCATGAAAGGCCCAGTCAATGTAAACAGATCGTGGGCTTGTGCTAATAATACTGCTCATGTTCAGCTGCCTTTGGGGCTCTTTACTCTGCGTGCAAACTCGGTGCTGACTAAAGGTGCTAAGTTAACAACCTTGAAGTCTTCTTCACGCTCAGATCAGATGCATCCAAACAGCAGAGCTGAGCCAGCCGGTTTCCTTTCTCTCCTCCGTCAGTGCTTGTATCTGCTTACCCAACACCACGCTTGTTTCTTTATTGCATGTCATCTGCCTGGCAAAAAAATCTGCTCTGTTTTGTGCCTCTCTGTGCTGTCACACACCATTCATTGGCTTCTGTCATTGGTTTGATGGAGGCAGAGCTCAGGATCCTGCTTTTCCAGGGCACTGTGCAGATCTATATGTGTTTTGTCTTGAGGAGCCAAAGCACCTTTTGATGCGTTGTTCCTGTTTTCAGGTTTCTCTATAGTGAGCTGATGAAGTACGACCCCTCTAAACCTTCTGCGAAAGAGAGCATTTTTGAGCCAGCAGGAGGGAGGAGACTCAAAATAAAGAGCAACATCACCTTCCACCTCTACATCAGGTTGGCTTGGGGTGATGCAGGAGGTTGGGATGTGGGTGGTGACCTGGCTGTAACCTGGGGAGTATTTCACTTCTAGCACAGCACCCTGTGGAGATGGAGCTCTCTTTGATAAGTCCTGCAGTGACCAGGCGAGCGTGGTGGGGCAGGCAGAGCACCAGCCCCTCTTTGAGAACTCCAAACAAGGCAAGCTGCGGACCAAGGTGGAGAACGGTGAGTGCAGTTTGTGTTAGGAAGCTCTAGTCCTCCATTCTATGAGCCATCCAGGCTTCCTTCCTTTACCCAATGGGATCTGAAGCATGCAGGTAACAAAGGGATTGAGTGCCTGATTGAGCTTTCCTTGCTCACACAGGGGAAGGCACCATTCCTGTGGAGTCAAGCGACATCGTGCCGACGTGGGATGGGATCCAGCACGGGGAGAGGTTACGCACCATGTCCTGCAGTGATAAAATCCTACGTTGGAACGTCCTGGGCTTGCAAGGAGCGCTGCTGTCACACTTCATCGAGCCGGTGTATCTCAGCTCTGTTACTCTTGGTATGAGACCCATCGTCCCTTAATGGGTTGGGACAATTGTGCTGCTCTGTTGTGGAGCGAGCTGCAGTGCCAAATAACCCCCTTCCACCATGGAGAGTAAGAGACTGAAACATCAGTCTGTTCTGTTTTGGAGCTGGTGGATTGTATGTAGTGGGTGGTGTGAGTTTTCCTCTAGGATTCTTGATTTTAGGAGGTGCATGTGAGGCTGAGACCAAACTTGCATCATTAAAGGCACATGCGAGCTGTAAGCCTTCACCTTGGGGTGTGCGGCAGCGAGCTCACTTTGTGCTGATCCCCATGGCTGCCAGCTTTCAGTGCTGTCATTCTCAGGGCTTATCTATTAGCTGCACACTTCTGCTCTCTGATGCCTTCACGTGTGTCTTCATAGGTTACCTGTACAGCCAGGGCCACCTGACACGAGCAATCTGCTGCCGCCTGGTGAGAGATGGGGATGTGCTGCACAAGAGGCTCCAGGCTCCGTATCGTATCAACCACCCAGAGGTTTGTGCTTCTCTTGGTGTTTCCATCCTCTCTTCCACCTCAGCCCTGAGGTCACTGTAGGGGGTGGCCAGTAAAGCAGTGTGTGCCATCCCTCTGTGTCCATGGGGAAACACAGACCAAGTTTACCCTCTTAGCCTTCATTTTGGCAGCAAACAGGCTTCTTAATCTCAGGTGTTTGGCTGAGCTGAGTGCAAGGGTTGGAAACTCCAGGTTTTGCTTCTCCCAGGTGAGATCAGACCCAGCACTGACACTTCCCAAAGAGAGCATCAGTGTAGAGGACCTTCAGCATGGGGTAGATGAGGTTTTTAACATGCAGAGCACTGAGCATCAGGGGTGGGAAGCAAAGGCCATAGCTGAGTGCAGGGGGGTGGCTGCTGTGACCCCCATCTCATGGTGGGATCAGTGTTGGAAACCCGCCCCCTTCTCCCCTCTTTGGCTGCAGGTTGGACGAGTCAGCGTGTACGACTCAGCCAGGCAGACAGGCAAGACGAAGGAGTCTTCAGTGAACTGGTGTCTTGCTGATGAAAGCAAAGTGGAAGTGTTGGATGGCACAAAAGGGAAAGTAGACGGGTAAGAAGAGCTTTTCCTGATGCTGCTTTTCTGTCTGGGGAGCTGGGGTCAGTTGTATTCAGCATTGCAGTGTCTGCTGTGGGGAGGGGTATTACAAGCTGACTCAATATAGAGCTCTTGAAGCAGAACAGATTGTGCCCAGGCCTTGCAGCAGATCCCCAGGGGGATCTCATGGGTCTCTGACCAAGGGTTTGCTCTGAGTCCTCTGCTCCTATCAGCTGTGTCATCCCTTTCCCCAATGCCTTTTTCTTCCTTCTCAGACCGAAGCTGGAGGTGTCTCGTGTGTCCAAGAGAAAAACCTTTGCCCTTTTCCGCCAGTTATGTGCCAAGACTGATTGCAAAGAGCTGCAGAAGCTCTTGGTGTACTCAGAAGCAAAGGCAGCAGCCGTGCAGTACCAGCAAACCAAGCAGTGCTTCTTCAGTGCATTGGGAGAGATGGGCTACGGCAGCTGGATCTGCAAACCACAGGAGGAGGACAACTTCTCCATCTCTGATGCATAACCAGAGGCTGTGGCTGGATGTGAGGGTGTGGGTGAGCGTGTGTAGGGTGTATGGGTCCATCTTCCCCCGCTTTCTTTTTGAGGTGCAGCCAGTAGTTGCAGCAGTTTCCCCTGTAGGCCTTGGCTGCTTTCTCTGCTCCTGTTCCTTCCCAGGCCCAGCCCTTTTCTCTTTTAAAACACGCATGAAAAATCATCATCTCTTTAATTTGAAGCCAGGGCGGCCTGAGTTTGTTTGCTTTTGTGTTCTCATCTCTGTCGTTTCTTTAAAAGAAGGTACAAGAAACCAGAAGGGACGGCAGCCCTGAATCATTTGGACCTTGCAATGCAGCTCCCTCTGGCAGATTTCAGGGCAGGTTTCTCTCTTTGGAGAGCTTGTTTTATGTCTCGTGTTCTCCCTGTTCTTTGGTGGCTGGGCTGGGACACAGACTGAGCTCTGCACAGCTGCCAGCTGTTCTGTGTTTAATAAATTTTAGCTATTGTTACCTGGTTTTGTTCTATGGGTGTGTGAAGTGCCCAGGGCTGTGAATGGGAATCCCTGGGTGTGGAATTGAGGGTGGTTATGCAAGGAACGTGGATGAGGTATTGTTTGCTAAGCCATGAGTTATCTGCACTGAGCTGTTGTAATGGTGGGTGAAGCTTTCTTGCCTTAACCAGAGGCTTTGGGGGCAGAATTGAGCCCTGTGCAGGGTTCTCCCACCTCTTCCTTGTCTTTTTGCTCCTCTCTGGGCTGGGGGAAGTCACGTTGCTTTCCTACTGGGAGGCTGCAGGTGAGGCCGTGTCCTCTCTTGTGTCTGAGCTCAACCAGACGTCAAACAAAGCGTTCTTGTGGAAGGTGAGAAATGCCCCAGGAGGGCTCAGGGCTGCAGGGCAGCTCTCAGCCTCCTTCCTCCTCACTGAACAGGGTGACAGCGACAGCTCCAACATCTCACTGTGTCCGGAATGTGGGATGGGAAGCAGCTTAAAGCAAAGAGGAGCAGCCTGGGTGCTCCCCTGTCCTGCTGCCAGCAGCTGGGGGTGCTCTGTTGGGATGCTCAGGGCTCTCTATACCCCTGGGCTCCCATTGGGACTTGTGGGTCCTTGTTCAGTGGGGACAGAGTGGGACATGAGCAGCATCCAGAACTGGGATGCAGGGTTGGACCCAGCAGGACGTTACCATGAAGCTCTCATGATTTCACTGCTGGGAGCACCTGAGAAGGGAGGAGGTGGTTGAGGAGCAGCAGCCACAGCAGCCCTGGGTTTTATCCTGCTGTGTGATACGAATCGTGGCCCCATCAACCCCTATATGAACAAATGGGTTTTTAAATCATTTCTGATGCATGCCATCCCCTCGTGCCACGCACCCCTGCCCACCATCTGCTCCGTGCTCCCTGGCTGAGCCCTATTCGAAGAGAAGCACCTGCCCCACTCAATGACACTACAATGAAGCATCCTCTCCTGTGTTGAGTATTTATTGGTTTGCAGTGGCTGCCCCAGGCCCTGCCCCCCCAGCCCCTTATGGTCCCCCTCCCCAACCCCAGCCCTATTTGGAGGTGGGGGTGCCCTGGCCGAGCTGCAGCAGGGAGTTGGTGGTGTAGTTCTGGAACAGGGGCTGCAGGAACATCCCGACGGTGCCGAAGACGCAGACGATGATGAACATCCAGAGGAAGATGCGGTCGATGACCATGGCCACGTACTTCCAGTCCTCCTTCACCTGTATGGGGTTGGGATCGCTTTGGTCAGCTCAGGGCTCAGCTCCTCAGCATTTCTATTCTACAGAGCCCCAGATCTGCACCCTCAGCACTGCGGTTCCGGGGGCTCAGCTCTGCCCTGGCAGCTCATCTGCTGAGTCCAAGGAACTCATCTCGCTGCTCAGCCATGCTGGGGTTGTGTCCCCATCCCACACTGAAATCTGCAGCCTCACGTGGGTCAGCCCTCATGGGAGCAGCTGTGTGGTGCTGGGGGCAGGGGGCACATATAGGGCTGTGGGGGCTCCTGGGGACATGGCCGGGCAGGGACCCCGTGATATGGGTGTGTGCATCCTTTCCTAGAGTAACCCCATAGCCCTGTATGTGCACCCTGTATGTCCACCTCCCACAGCTCTCCATGCACATCACAGGCCTTTGCACATCCCGTAGCTCTACGGAGTGACGTGCAACCCACAGCCCTGCCTGCACCCCATGCCCCATAGCCCCCCCTGCACCCCATAACGCTGCCTACATCCCATGCCCCATTGCTCCCCTGTAACCCATAACGCTGCCTGCACCCCCCAGCTCTACTTGGACCCCACCAACACCCCATACTGGCACC
>NC_029540.1:1507806-1522283 GCF_001577835.2 Coturnix japonica
TGCCTACATCCCATGCCCTATAGCCCCCCCTGCACCCCATAACATTGCCTACATCCCATGCCCTATAGCCCCCCCTGCACCCCATAACACTACCTACATCCCATGCCCCATAGCCCTGCCTGCACCCCATAACACTGCCTACATCCCATGCCCCATAGCTCCCCTGTACCCCATAACATTGCCTACATCCCATGCCCCATAGCTCCCCCTGCACCCCATAACACTGCCTACATCCCATGCCCCATAGCCCCCCCTGCCCCCCATAACACTGCCTACATCCCATGCCCCATAGCCCCGCCTGCACCCCATAACACTGCCAACATCCCATGCCCCACAGCCCTGCCTGCACCCCATAACACTGCCTTGGACCCCACCAACACCCCATACCAGCACCTTACGACTCTGCCAGCCCCCCAACCCCTCTTCCCTCCTCCTTCCCCACGTATCTCCCCTTTCACCCCACCCTACCCCAACTCACACTCTGGTCGTCGTCCTCACTACGCATGTGGTCCGCAATGAAGCGCACTCCCTCCACCGCCTCTTCCAACCCGCAGCCGCACGGTGTAGCCGGGTCCGTCCCTTGCCCCTGCTGCTCCCGGTAACCATTGATCCCTTCGGCTTTAGCAGCCCCAGGGTTGGCATAGCAGGCACAGGAACGTGCACCAGCCCGAAGGAAAAGCGTAGCGGCTGCTGCTCGCTCTTGGGTTTGGCGACGCTGGCGCAGGCGTTGCCTTGCGCAGTTCTGCTGCGGCTGCTTCATGAACAGCAGCGCTGGGAGCTTGCGGAGGAACAGGGTGCGCACCCATGGAGGCATGGTGTGAGTACTTGGAGATCTATGGTGGACATTGAGAACGCAGACACTAGTAACTATTGAGAAGGTCACCAGTACCATGGTGAACATGAGGTACTTCCCCACCAGCGGCACGTCCAGAGAGGTGGGGGGAACGATTTTGGAGATGAGCAGCAAGAAGACGGTGAGGGACAGAAGGACAGAGATGCAGAGTGTGATCTTCTCACCGCAATCGGAGGGCAGGTAGAAGACCAGGACGGTCAGGCAGGAGATGAGCAGGCAGGGGATGATGAGGTTGATGGTGTAGAAGAGTGGCTTGCGCTGGATGATGAAGTCGTAGGTGATGTCTACGTAGGTGGAGTCATCCGGGTTCTCATTGCGCCGTCCCGGCAACGCCACGATGTCCCACTCTCCGCTGGGTGTGAAATCATCCAGACTGGCCACTTCGCTCTTTAACACCAGGTCGATCTCGGTGCGGTCGTAGGTCCAAGAACGGAACTTCATGGTGCAGTTCTGTTGGTCGAAGGGGAAATGCTTCACCTCGATCTTGCAGGCGCTCTTGTAGATGGCGGGTGGCAGCCAGAAGATGCTGCCGTCGTAGGAGATGACGGCGTTGGAGTAGAAGGAGACCTCGTACATCCCGTCGGCGCTGGGTTGATGGGATGCACTGTCAGCCCTGAGGTCGGGGTATGCACATCCCCCCACCCACCAGCACATATACACATCCCATAAAGCACCTACTTGTTGTAGAGTACCACATCAGGCAGCCAGATGTGCTTGGAGGGCAGGCGGACCTTCTTCATGTTGTCAAAGTCCTCTGGTTTCCAGGTGAGGCGATAGTCCTCCCATTCCTGCCAGCAGCTGTGCTCAGTGTGGCCCCACCACAGGGAGGGGGCAATGGGGGGGTTATGGGGCAAAGAGGTCCCAGCACAGGAGGTAGGGGGGTCCCAGAGCAGTGGGATGGGGCACAGGAGTCCCAAATCATGGGCTATAGGGGGTCTATGTGAGACCCAGGACAGTTGGTGTCAAGGGGAAGGGGATGTGAGGATCCCAATTGGGGTATAAGGGGGTCCCAGGGATTTCCAGGGCACAGGGCAAAGGGGAACCAAAATGGGATGTGGTCCTGGGGCAGGGGGATCACAGGGCACAAGGCAGGAGGGTATGGAGGTCCCCATAGCAGGTGTTATGGGGGTCCCTCTCGTGGGGCTCACCTGGGTCAGCCACACGTTGGTGGTCATGATCTGCTCCCGCTCGTGCTGCAGAGAGAAGAGGGGCAGTTACAGGGTGCCGGGGGGGGAGTGGTTATGGGGTGCTGGGGGTGGTTATAGGGTCCTGGGGAGGGTTATGAGACCCTGGGAGGGAGAGGGGCTAAGGGGCCCTGGGGATGGTTCTGGGATTCTGGGGTCCTGGGGGGGCGTATGGGATCCTGGGCGGTTATGGTGTCCAGGGGGGATAGTATGGGGTCCTGGGGGTGGTTATGGGATTCTAGCGGGGAGTATGAGGTCTGGGGTGGGGAGTTATCAGGTCCTGGGGGGGGATTATGGGGTCTGGGGCGGGATTATGGGGTCCTGAGGGGGAGTATGGGGTCTGGGGGTGTTATGGGGACCGGGTGGGAGTATGGGGTCCTGGGGGGTTGTATGGAATCCTGGAGGGGTTATGGTGTCCAGGGAGGATAGTATGTGGACGTGGGGGTGGTTATCGGATCCTGGGGGGGGGAGTATGGGGTCTAGGGCACGGAGTTATCGGGTCCTGGGGGGGGTTATGGGATCTAGGTGTGTAATGGGGTCCTGGGGGGGTTATGGGGTCTGGGGGTGTTATGGGGACCGAGTGGGGAGTATGGGGTCCTGGGGGGGTTATAGGGGTCCTGGGGGTGGTTATGGGTTCTGGGGCAGGGTTATCGGGTCCTGGGGGCGGGTTATGGGGTCTGGGGGTGTTATGGGGACCGGGTGGGGAGTATGGGGTCCTGGGGGGGGTTATAGGGGTCCTGGGGGGGGTTATGGGGTCTGGGGGTGTTATGGGGACCGGGTGGGGAGTATGGGGTCCTGGAGGGGGTTATAGGGGTCCTGGGGATGGTTATGGGGTCTGGGGGTGTTATGGGGACCGGGTGGGGAGTATGGGGTCCTGGGGGGTTATAGGGGTCCTGGGGGTAGTTATGGGGTCCTGGGGGTGGTTATGGGGTGCCCGTTCCATGCTGGGTCCCAGCACTCACCACACTGATGAGCTGTGCCAGTGACACCATGAGCTGCACGGTGACGAGCTGGGAGCCGTTGGTGGCCGGGCGGATGAGTTTGTTGTATCGTGCGGGATCCAGCAGATACTCAACCAGGCGCTCCTCCGTGTCCGTGCACAGGATGCCTGCGGGGAGGGGGATGAGCCAGGGGGGCTGGGGGGGCTGGGGGGCTGGGGGGGGTGTGGGAGGTGGGGGTGTAATGGGGGTGTGTGTGAGGGGGTGGTGAGATGGTGGGGTGGGTGTGTGATGGGGTAGTGGGGTGTGATGGGGAGGGTGTGAGGGGGTAATGGGGTGGTGATGGGATGGGTGGGTGATGGGGTGAGTGTGTGATGGGGTGGGTGTGAGATGGGGTGTGAGTGTGATAGGGTGAGTGTGTAATGGGGTGGTGGAGTGATGGGGTGAGTGTGTAATGGGGTGATGGGATGGGTGTGAGATGGGGTGAGTGTGTGATAGGATGAGCATGTAATGGGATGGTGGAGTGATGGGATGGGTGTGTGATGGGGTATGTGTGTGATAGGGTGAGTGTGTAATGGGGTGGTGGGGTGATGGGGTGAGTGTGTAATGGGGTGGTGGGGTGATGAGATGGGTGTGTAGTGGGGTGATGGGATGGGTGTGTGATGGGGTGTGAGTGTGATAGGGTGAGTGTGTAATGGGGTGGTGGGATGGGTGTGTGATGGGGTGGTGATGGGACGAATATGTGATGGGGTGGGTGTGTAATGGGGTGGTGGAGTGATGGGGTGAGTGTGTAATGGGGTAATGGGATGGGTGTGTGATGGGGTGATGGGATGGGGGTGTGATGGGGTGGTGATGGGATGGGTGTGAGATGGGGTGTGAGTGTGATGGAGTGAGTGTGTAATGGGGTGATGGAGTGATTTAATGGGTGTGTAATGGAGCGATGGGGTGAGTGAGCGATGGAGAGATGGGGTGTGAGCATGTGATGGAGTGTGAGCGTGTAAAGAATTGATGGGGTGATGGGATGAGTGTGTGATGGGGTGCAACGGGGTGAATGTGAGTGTGTAACGGGGTGATGAAGCAATGGGATGGGTGAGTGTGTAATGGGGTGGTGGAGTGATGGGATGGGTGTGTGATGGGGTGTGTGTGATGGGGTGAGTGTGTAATGGGGTGATGGGATCGGTGTGTGATGGGGTGTGAGTGTGATGGGCTGAGAGTGTAACAGGGTGGTGGAGTGATGGGGTGAGTGTGTAATGGGGTGGGTGTGAGATGGGGTGGTGATGGGACGAGTGTGTAATGGGGTGTGTGTGTGATGGGTGAGTGTGTAATGGGGTGGTGGGATGGGTGTGTGATGGGGTGGTGATGGGACGAGTGTGTGATGGGGTGTGTGTGTAACGGGGTGATGGAGTGAGCATGGATGTGATGGGATGATGGCGAATGGGAGTGATGGGGTGACATGACTGTGTGTGTGTGTGTGTGTGTGTGTGTGCAATCTGACGGTGCAGCCGTGATGCCGTGAGCGTGCGGGTCTGTCCGGCTGCGGCTGTTCCCACGTCGGTGCCGCTGCTCCCGGTGGACCGGGGTGGGGAGGGGAGGGGGCGGGGGATTCCCGTCGGGTTCCCGGTGCCCCGGGGGGTCCAAACAGCACCGAGAGGGGGTGGGGGAGCAGAGAGCATCCCAGAGCCGCACCCCCCCGTCCCAGCCCGGCCGGACCCCGGGCATTGCGGGGCGGTAACGGGCCTTCCCCGCCCCTCCCCCCGACATCGCTGTCTATACCGGGAGCAGCCCCGGGCCCGCCGCAGCCCCGTCCCTTCGGTTCATACCCCCCCCCCTCCAGCCTCTACCCGGTGCCGGTTCTTACGTCGGAGCGCGGCGAGGAGGCAGAGGAAGCGGAGCAGCGCCATGAGGGCGGCCCCGCTGCCTCCGCCGGTGCCGGTCCCGGTGCCGCTGTCCCGGCGCTGTCCCCGGTGCTGCCCGCGCTCTCCGCGGTGCTGGAACCGGCGGCGGCGGCGGCCCCGGGCGGGGCGGCCCCGGTCGGGAGGCGGTGCCGTGCGCTGTGCCCCGCTCCGCCGCCGTCAATGGGGCCGCAGCCGCCCCGCCCCCGCCACCGGGAGCACCGGGATGGGGACGGGGGGGGCGGGGGGCACCGGGAACCGAGCAGTGATGGAAGCGGGCAGCTCCCGGTGCCCCCCCCCCGTAGACGCCCCCGCTCTGTGCTGGCTCGGTACCGGCTGGACCCGCTCGGATCCGCTCAGGCCCGGAGCCTCGGGAGAGCCCCGCCCGCACCGGGACACCGACCTCCGGGACCCGAAAACCGGGGCGAGCCTGGCCCCGCCCCCTCGCCCTTAGGCCACGCCCCCTCCCATAAGCCACGCCAACTCACCCTTAGGCCACGCCCCTTCAGCTCAGAGGCCCCGCCCCCTCGGCCTCCCTCCACACCGCATCGCTTCACTACGTCACTTCCGGCGTTCGGCCCAACCCCGCCTCTCTTTCGCGGCTACTTCCTGCTGTTGTCCCCGCCCCTTCCGCTCCCTGCGGGAGGGGTCACTTCCGGCGCGCGGGGCCATCCCGCCGCCATCTTGGGCCGGCTCCGGGGTCTGCGGCGGGGCCCGGGGCCGTCGGGGCGGAGCGGGTCCCTCCATGGGAAGATGCAGCGGGCGGGGGCGGAGGAGGCGGCGGGGTCGCAGGCGGCGGCGGGTGGAGCCGGGCGGAGCGGGGCCGGGTTGGCGGCGACGGCGGCAGCAGCAACAGCAGCAGCAGCCCCGGCCGGGCGGCTCTTGAAACGGGAGCTCCGGTTGCTCGAGTCCATCTTCCACCGCGGCCACGAGCGGTTCCGTATCGGCAGCGCCTGCCCCGATGAGATCAGCTGCGAGTTTGTACCGGGGCTCGGTGCCAGGGCCGGGGGTTCCGCATCCCGGGGGCCGCCGCCCGGACCCGTCCGTATCCACTGTAACATCACGGTGAGGGTCGAGACCGGCGGTTAACGGGTCGGGGTGAGGCCTAGGAGCGGCTCTGGGGCGGTACCGGTCGGTGTTCGGGGGCGTTGGGAAGCGGCCTGGGGGGGCTGCGGCCGTTTGTGGGGCCTGAGGGTTCGGTGCTGTGTCGTGTCGGGGCACCGGGGACGTGAACGTTCGAGCTCCGTAGCACCGGGCGGTGGGACCGACCCCTGCCCGGTTCGATTGGGGCCAACGGGCACCACGTTGCTGCCGTAGCTCCAGAGGGGCTTCTCCAGCACCACACCAGGGATGGGATGTTTATGGGATGCTCCTGTGTAGCTGCTCAGGTTTATAACCTACTATGAAGGTTCTTGGCTTTAAATTAGTTCTGTGTGTAAATCTCACCTCAAGAAGCATCTTAGAAAGCAGGGGAGCATTGCCAGAGGTAGCTCATAATGGTGGGGTGGGCTCTGGGTTTATTTAGCATCCACCCACGGGGTTTCCATCCACCTCACAAGGGTTGTGGGGCTGTATCTCTATCACGGGGAGCCCTGTAGCAGCACCCCAGCAGAGGTAATGTGAGTGGGAACCTTACAGCACTTCCATCCCAGCATGAGATGCACAACCAGGCATTAGCAGTGTATCATGAGCCCCTCTTGGCACCACGCAGCTCCAAAGGGGGTTCTCCAGCACCACACCAGGGATGGGATGTTTATGGGATGCTCCTGTGTAGCTGCTCAGGTTTATAACCTTCTATGAAGGTTCTTGGCTTTAAATTAAGTTCTGTGTGTAAATCTCACCTCAGGAGCGGCTTAGAAAGCAGGGGAGCGTTGCCAGAGGTAGCTCATAATGGTGGGGTGGGCTCTGGGTTTATTTAGCATCCACACATGGAGCTTCACAAGTGTTGTGGGGCTGCATCTCTATCATAGGGAGCCCTATAGCAGCACCCCAGCAGTGGTAATGTGAGTGGGAACCTTACAGCACTTCCATCCCAGCATGAGATGCACCATTATCAGTGTATCATGAGCCCCTCTCTGCCCCCAGAGCACCAAGATCCCATTAAGCTCCCCCTGAGCCATCAGAGTATTGTGGGTTTTACAGTGCTCAATCCTTTCTCTTTCCTCTTAGGAGTCTTATCCAGCTGTTCCCCCCATCTGGTCCGTGGAGTCGGATGATCCCAACCTGGCAGCTATCCTGGAGAGGCTGGTGGAAGTCAGGAAAGGAAATACACTGGTGAGAAGTGCTGATGGGGGGGGTATGGCTGTTCATAGCCTCAGTGTTGAACCTGCTGAGGTGGGGGCATGTTTCTGCTCCCACTGAGGGTTTAGGACTCACAACATCAGCAGTTCTGCTTCCTATCAGTGTGCCATCCCATGCATTTGCACTTGGAGTTTGATCCTACTGTGCTTGGAGGGCAGAAAGGAGCATCTGTGGGGTCCTGAGGGGGTGCTGGGGATGGCTGAGCCTCAGCTCCTTGTGCTGCTGTGTTCCTCTGACACCTGCCTGCTCTTTGTGCAGCTTCTGCAGCACCTGAAGCGAATAATTTCAGACCTGTGCAAACTCTACAACCTCCCCCAGCATCCCGATGTGGAAATGTTGGACCAACCTCTGCCGGCAGAACAGGTGAGGGACTCCTCAGGGTGGAGTTTTCTGGTCTCATTTTTGGAGCTGCCTTCTTTTAAAGGCTTCCTAACCCTGCAAGAGAGCTGCAGCAGGTGAGGGTCTATTTCTTCTCCCTTAGTGCTGCTGCCTGGTCAGCTCAGTGGGCCTGGCTTTATCTCTCTGGTTTAATGCCTGACAGTGTTTGAGATGTTTCTTATCTGATTTCTTTTGACTGCTTCCCTCGCCTCGTTCCTCTGTAGCTACTCAGGTTTATAACCTTCTATAAAGGTTCTTGGCTTCGTTCTGCCTTTAAGTTGGTTCTGTGTGTAAATCTCACCTCAGGAGCATCTTAGAAAGCAGGGGGGCGTTGCCAGAGGAAGCTCACAATGTGATCTTTGTTTTCTTGTCCTCATAGAGCACGCAGGAAGAGGTGTCCTCTGAAGAGGAAGATGAAGAGATGCCAGAGGTAAGTGCCTCCTCGCTGTGCACCAGGCAGCTGTTAAATGTCTATGAGATGTGCTGAGGCACAGAGGTCGTGTTTGGGTGAAGCTGGAGGAGGCCAGGCAGCACAAGAGCCCATTGGAGCCAGTTTGGCTTCAAACTTACTTGTTCTCATTGTTTTCTTGCTGTGCAAATCCTGGTTAGCAAGCAGGAGTGATGCATTGGGGGGTTGGAACTACATGATCCTTGAGGTCCCTTCTAACCTGGGTCATTCTGTGATTGGCAAAACACAAAGGAACTGCAGCAGTGACCTCTTGAGGGGCAGGTAAATGAGGTCAGAGCCCCTCAGATGGGTTCTCAGTTTGTGCTGCCGTGCTTTGGAGGCTGAGATTTGCTCACAAGTGATTTGATTGCTGGGATGTGTTTGTGGGGCTGAGTTGCCATCGTTGGCAGGAGATCCACAGCATGAAAATTGGGACTCCTGCAGAGAAGATTTGGTGGGATGGCTCGACGTGTGAGGGAGATAATTGGCAGGAGAGGCAGAGGCAGCCACGCTTCAATGCAGGCTGAGAATATCACACTGAAAAAACCCACAGGCTCCGGTTGTTTGGTTTGTGGTTTCGAGATCTCTAGAAGTGGGTGGAATAATCTTGAAAATCTCCATGGTGATGTCGTGTCGATGCGCTTCTCATCGGGTGCTTGAGGTCTGTGCACCTCAGAGCGCTGTGGAACCACAGGGCAGGTCACTTGGCAGCAGCCAAGCACTTGTTGGGCTTTTAGCCAAGCATATATCTTGCTAAACAGAAGCCTTTCCAAAGGTCCCTGGAGGAAACTCGGAGGCTTAAACTGCTTGTCTGCAAGCTCGCTGCTCCTGGGTCAATCTGTGCTGTGTAAATCCTTGTGCTCCTGTAAGCTGGGGAAGAAATCCCTCAGGAAGTGAGTTAGCAAGAAGCGTTGCCCCCCTCGTGCTCTGTGCTATCACCTCGCTTTGTGCAGCAGGCTGCGCTGTCGTGGAGAGCAAAGGTTTCTTGCTGGGCCGTGCCCTGTTGCAGAGATGCACTATATACAGGTTAATCCACTCAAGGGATTTTCTGGGAGGATCTATTTTCCCTTTGTGATGGTCTAAAAATGTCAAAGCCTTTCCCAAAGGGCTGCTCTTCCAGAATAGCAGCAGATAGGCCTGTGAGGCTGAAGCAAGCACTTGCTTAGAGGATTTAATACCAATGCTGGAGCTCTGTGTATCCACAGCCATTTGCAGGCAGCCCAACTCAGCACGCTTATGCTGCGGCTGTGCCTGCATGTCCCTGATGGCTGCAGCTGTTTTTTGCTGATGTAGTATTGCACACATCGGTCTAATGGATGCTGCTATGGAATGGGATGAGGGGGCAGAGCTCCTGCCCTTGCTGGAGAGATCACTGAGAGCAGAGCGAGAGCTGAGCTGATAGAGGAGCCTCCAGATACGCTGTGCAATGTGACCTCTCTTTGAGAGCAAAACATCCTGTGGGTCTTGTGAGTCCGTTCTTGTGCTCCTGCTGACCCGTGTTTGTGCTCAGCATCCACACAGCGGGGATAATCCTGCCCAGCAGCAGCGCCCACGCTTGGTTCCAGCCTCAGAAACGTGGCACGGGGCTGTTGGAGCCAACGTGCAGCTCTCTTCAGCCACATGAGGCTCGTTGGGGAGCATCTGTAAGATTAATGGCTAATTATAACCAGGCGTGAGACTTGGCAGAGGGAGGATTGAGTGAACAAAGAGCTTGTGTGAACCCAATTTAAATCTGGAAAGGGAAATGTGCCTGTCTGCCCTGCTGGCTTTGGCACAGGACGGAGCCGGGTGCCTGAAGCTTCCTCATTGAGCGTGTCCAGGCCTTGTGCTAAAGTCTTCTCTTCCCCAATGTGCTTGTGCTTGGGATCCCTCTGCCCAAAGGATTCCGACCACACATCTCTGCACTCAGAGCAGGGAGCTGGGTCTGGTGCCATCTCTCCTCTCTCTCCCTCATAGGACTCAGAGGACTTGGACCACTATGAGATGAAAGAAGAAGAGCCAGCAGACGGGAAGAAATCCGAGGATGAAGGCATTGGGAAGGAAAACTTGGCCATTTTAGAGAAAATAAAAAAGAACCAGAGGCAAGATTACTTAAATGTACGTGCCTCCCGGAGGGCGGGAGGGTTGGGGAAGCAGAGGGGCCTGAGTTAAAGGGGCCAGTTCTGGCTATGGGTATAGCAGTGGCTCCTGGGGATGGCTGAGGGTATTGGAAGCTGGAGAAGTGCTCCCAGGCTTCAGGAAGCTTTCCTGCAATAGGACTGGGGGATCCCCTGTGCTACCAGGAGTTGGGCTTCACCTCTTGCCATGAAGAAGGGTGGTGGGTTGTGTTTTATGCTCCTGGGCTGAGAGAGCAGGGAGATGCTTTTGCTGCAGCTGCACTGTGTGACTGATGTGTTTGTTTGAGGCAAGGGGAGTTGATGCAAAGGGACAACTTGAGAGAGGGAGGGGGCACGGCAAGGTCTGGTTTGGGGGCTGGGCAGGAGCTGTGGTCTGGGCATTGGTTGTGATGGGAGCAGTGTTAACACAGCAGCTTCTCCCCTCCTGATTCCTTGCAGGGTGCAGTGTCTGGGTCTGTGCAGGCCACTGACCGGCTAATGAAGGAGCTCAGGGATATTTACAGATCACCAAGTTTCAAGGGCGGTGAGTACTGTGATCCCTGCGAGCCTGGGGCTTCTCTTGTCCTTCAGGGTGGCACCTGGTGGGTCACAGGGATGGATCCTTCGCTGTGTGCTCAGCTCTCGTGGGCAGAGCTTCAGGTTTTGGGATGCTGTGGCTCAATAAGGAGCCACAGAACCACCCACATCATGATGGTTCCTTTGTGGGATAATCTGTGCCAGGCTGAGGACATGCTGAAGGGCTGAGGGGATTTGCATCCCCCTGTCCACTCCCACCTCTTCTGACCCATTTCTTTTTGCCTTTGCAGGATACTATGCAGTTGAACTAGTGAATGACAGCCTGTACGATTGGAACGTCAAACTCCTGAAGTAGGTGGCACGGTTTGGGATGGTGGAATCTTGATGGTGGGACCCAAAACATCCCCATTGAGCAGAGGGCAGTGAGTAGGGCAGAGCTTGGGTTGGCCTCTTAGTGGGACCCCAGTACCCCAGTGGGCAGCTGACTTCTCTCCAGAGAAACATGAGTTAATCTGAGGGCTCTGCAAGTCTGTCTGCTGTTCCTAGAGTCCTGGAAGAGCTGCATCAGGCAAAACCCCGAGCTCTCACACCCTCCAGACACCAGTTGCTGCCTTTCCTTTGGGCCGGGCGGTCTTTATTTTTAAGCTGGCATGCAAAAAAAGGGTTTGATGGTCTTCTCTGGAAACCAGGAGCAGAATGCTGGCAGTGAATGCTGTCACTGCCCTCTGGGTGTGAAGCCCAGGCCCCCTCCCCTATGGCAGCTGGGTTGTGCAGGTATGGGAGCTCTGGGCTCCATTGGCATCTAGTGTGGCTTTGTCAACATGCATCACTTCCACTCTGAGCCTCTGGGCTTCCCTTCCAACAGGGTTGACGAGGATAGCGCTTTGCACAACGATCTCCAGATCCTCAAAGAAAAAGAAGGAACAGATTTCATCCTCCTAAACTTCTCCTTTAAAGTAAGGCTTCCCAAACCCCAGCATCCTCAATGCACTCCTTGTGTCCTGAGCCACCAGAGCAGATGTTTCTCAATGTGATTCCCTTCTCTTGTTCCAGGATAACTTTCCTTTCGATCCACCATTCGTAAGGGTTGTGTCCCCAGTGCTGTCAGGGGGGTAAGTAACTGTTGGCTCTACTCACAGTGGTCTCCAGCTCTGCTTCTTTCTTCCTTTCTTTTAGTTTCCTTGGGTTTTTCTGTTTGATTTGAGCAGGAGATGGGTGAGACTGCATCCATTTCTGACCTAACATTGCCCATATTCCTTCCCCAAGGTATGTCCTGGGTGGTGGTGCCATCTGCATGGAGCTGCTTACCAAACAGGTGAGTCCCAGAGCTCAAAGCCTGATTCCTGTGTTGCTGCTCTCACCCTGCTGGCAGCCAAATCCTGCTCCTGCCAACAGCTTAAAGGCTTGTGCTGCATGCACAGGGCTTGGAGAAGCCCTTCCTCTGCCTATGGGAGGCTCAGCATGTGCTCCCATCCACACTGATCTCTCTGCTGTGTGTGCTTTGACCCTCAGGGCTGGAGCAGCGCCTATTCAATAGAATCAGTCATCATGCAGATCAATGCCACTTTGGTGAAAGGAAAAGCACGAGTGCAATTTGGAGCCAATAAGGTAAGGCTCAATGGTGTGGGGCAGCCAGGCAGGGATTGGGAAGAACAAAACTGCTCTGCTCTGAGCAGCGCCTGTGGGTGGTTTGGGGGCAGGAATTGCCCACGCAGAGGTTTCTGTGGGTGCGCTGTAACCCTAAGAGTCTTTGGGAAGGGGATGGGGGGAGGTATATAGGGGATGGGGGGAGGTATATAGGGGATGGGGGGAAGGTATAATAGGGTGGTTGGGGAGGTATATAGGGGATGGGGGGGGGGGTATATAGGGGATGGGGGGGAGGTATTAGGGGATGGGGGGGAGGTAAATATATGGGGAATGGGGTGGGGAGGTATATAGGGGATGCTGTGGGGGATGGTATATAGGGGATGGGGGGAGGTATATTATGGGTGCATGGGGGGGGGGAGGTTATTATAGGGGATGGGGGGGGAAGGTAAGTATAGGAGGATGGGGGGAGGTATATAGGGGATGGGGGGGAGGTATCATAGCGGGATGGGGGGGAGTGTAAAATATAGGGGATGGGGGGGCGGTTAATATAGGGGATGGGGGAGGTATATAGGGGATGGGGGGAGGTATATGGGGTACGTTCTCTGCACTAAGTGAGCTGGAAATTGGTTTGGAGGGGCAGATGCAAGTGAAAAGGCAGCCAGCCATGCATCACTGTGGGTTGGTGTAGGGGAAGGTCTGTTGAGCTGCTTTGTTACTGTGGCTTCCAGCTGAACTGACCTTACAACTTCCCTTGCAGAATCAGTACAGCCTGACAAGAGCACAGCAGTCCTACAAATCCCTGGTGCAGATCCATGAGAAGAATGGTAAGGCCTGAGGGATGGGATGGGCCTTTCTCTCTGCTTCTTGAGAGCAGCATGTCACCATTTAGTGTGGAATAACACAGAGAAAGCAGCCCAGTAAGCCTGGAATAACACAGAGGGAAAGCAGCCCAGTGAGCTTGGAATAACACAGAGAAAGCAGCCCAGTGAGCTTGGAATAACACAGAGGGAAAGCAGCCCAGTGAGCTTGGAATAACACAGAGGGAAAGCAGCCCAGTAAGCTTGGGATAACAGAGGGAAAGCAGCCCAGTGAGCTTGGGATAACACAGAGGGAAAGCAGCCCAGTAAGCTTGGGATAACACAGAGGGAAAGCAGCCCAGTAAGCTTGGGATAACAGAGGGAAAGCAGCCCAGTGAGCTTGGGATAACACAGAGGGAAAGCAGCCCAGTGAGCTGGGTGCCCTCCTGGGCAGGTCCAATGTGTGTTCCCTGAGTGCCATAGAAGTTGGAGCTTTTATTTAGTGCTTTTTCCTGCTGGTTTTTGGGGTGATTTCCAGCTTATAGGGTTTACATTCATGTTCAACCTCATCCCTCACCCATCTGTGTTCCCCTTTCAGGTTGGTACACACCACCCAAGGAGGACGGCTAACACAGCAAGGACCCATCTTCTCCCTCCCAAATGCTGTACTCGGATCTTACCACGCCTCTCCCAGGATATAATAGCTCTCTGCCTGTTGCAGGACAATAATGGCTGTTATAAACTTTAAAAAAGAAAACTGTTTTAAGCAGTTGGACTGACCTTAAGACACTCGCTGGACCCTTGTTAGCAGGCATTCTTATTAAAACAAACTTTTGAGCCTCTTGTATCGCTGGAAAACTTTCGACTCTACTCCAGTCTAGAGCGTCCTCCTTTACCTATGCTATGGATTTAATTTATTTTCTTATTTCATGTACACTGCTTTTTTTTGTTACAGTGTATGATGGATGTGTATGGAAAATGTATCTTTGGAGAAAAAAAAAAGAAAAATTACAGTTTGTTAATTTGATGGTTTTGAGCGGTTTTGGTATTTATTTTCTTTAAGGTGCTGTGTTGTACCTGGGGTGGATGTGAGGGGGATATGGGTGATGGACCCTCCCCTCCATGAGTCCCCCAAGGTGCTGGAAGGAAGGAAGGGAAGGAAGGAGCTCCTCAGGGTCCTGGAAGGAAGGAAGGAGCTTCTCAGGGTCCTGGAAGGAAGGAAGAAGGTAGAAGCTCCTCAGGGTCCTGGAAGGAAGGAAGAAAGGGAAGGAGCTCCTCAGGGTCCTGGAAGGAAGGAAGGAAGAAAGGGAAGGAGCTCCTCAGGGTCCTGGAAGGAAGGGAGGAAGAAAGGGAAGGAGCTCCTCAGGGTCCTGGAAGGAAGGGAGGAAAAAAGGGAAGGAGCTCCTCAGGGTCCTGGAAGGAAGGAAGAAGGAAGGAGCTCCTCAGGGTCCTGGAAGGAAGGAAGG
>NC_029540.1:1523143-1529407 GCF_001577835.2 Coturnix japonica
GGAAGGGAAGGAGCTCCTCAAGGGTCCTGGAAGGAAGGAAGGGAAGGAAGAAGCTCCTGAGGGTCCTGGGAGGAAGGGAAGGAGCTCCTTGGGGTCCTAGAAGGAGGGAAGGAAGGAAGGGAAGGAGCTCCTGAGGGTCCTGGAAGGAAGGAAGGGAAGAAACTCAGGGTCCTGGAAGGAAGGAGGGGAGGGAAGGAGTTCCTGAGGGTCCTGGAAGGAAGGGAGGGAAGGAGCTCAAGGTCCAGGAAGGAAAGAAGGGGGAAGATGCTCCTCGGGGTCCCGAAAGGAAGGAAGAAAGGAAGGAAGGGGTCCTGGAAAGAAGGAAGGAAGGGAAGGAGCTCCTCAGGGTCCTGGAAGGAAGGAAAGGAAAGAGGGGAGGGAAGGAGCTCCTTAGGGTCCTGGAAGGAAGGAGGCAGCTCAGGGTGCTGCAGCTTCTCTGGTGCGAGTCTTGGGCTGGAGGGCATCGCTGACTCATTAGTGTCACAGCCGGCCCATCAGTGCTAATTCGTGGTGCTTGAATTAAAGAGATGAGAAAATCAAAGGGCCTCAGAAGTTCGTTATCTCACCCGGCAGCCGCTCTGCTCGTTACCCCTTCGCCCTCCTTTGAGCCTTAAAAGACCCGGCTGGGATGAGGTTAATGAGAATCAGCGGCGGGACTGATTTATAAGCATTTATAAGCTATTTATAAGCATTTTGTTGTAGATCTGGAGGAGAAAAGGGAGCCAGAAACCTTGAGGAGCCCTCCAAGGAGAAGTGCAAGGTCTTGTCCTGGGATGGAACTGGAACCTCTATGCTGGAAGGAAAGGCTGATGGTTGGGGCTGCTCAGTGTGGGGCAGAGAGGGGCCAAATATCCCTGCAGGGAGGTACATGGGGATGGAGCCCGGCTCTGCTCCGTGCAATGGGAACAACCTGGGGGCGCTGGGTTGGTGCTGGGCTCAGCACAGCTGCACTGATTTAATGAGCATCGCAATTGGGGCTGGACGCTGCCCAGCAATTGAAGGGATGCTCAGCCCCACAGCAGAGCCCTCAAACACTGAGCTATATGGGGATGTCCCTATGCCCAGCTCGGAGCCCCGCAGCCCCATAAGGAGCCAAACGGGGTGGGATTTCCAGCAGTGCTGTGCTGCAATGGGGCTGAGCTGCAGCAAGTGTGGGGTCAGGGGCTGCACGCAGGGATCTTCAGGGGTCTGTGCGCACATTCAGTGCTTGGGGGTCAATGTGCAACGTCCTTGGGGTCAGTGCGTGGGGTCTGTGTGCAATTCCAGGGCTGTGGGGGTGGATCATGGGGTCAGATCAGTGCTCCCGCTTCCCCTACCGGCTCTGCCCCAGACCTCACTCGGCCACCACCGGACGGGGACCCGTCCTGTCGCCCTCCGTTGCTCCGTGCAGAGCCGCCCCGTCGGGCCTGGCCCGATCCCGGCCACCCCCCGGGGCCGCCCCCTCCGGATCTGGGCGGGAGCTCCGGCCCCACCGCCCCCCCCTCCAGCCGCTTCCAGCCCCGCCGGGCTCCGTCCGTCCGTCCGTCCCGTCCGGTCCCGTCCCGCCGCCGCCGCATGGGGCCCCCCGGGCCGGCGTGACCGAACCGCACCCCCGAGGATCGCCCCCAACCGCCGAACCGCGACGGCCCCGGCCGCCCTCAAAGGGGGAACAGCGCGGAGCTGCCCCAAACGTCGACCGAGGACCTCGCCCCCTCCCTCGCCCGGGGCTGGAGCCGCGCAGAGCCCCCCCCGCGCCCATCGCTGGAGCACAGCCCGGACCCCCCCACCGCCCCCGACCTCCGGGGGCACCGCCGGACCCCGTCCCCGTCGGGGCGAGGGACGCTCGAAACGGCCCCCGGTGCTCGGGGCGGGGGGAGAGCTGCGCTGGCCCTGACCCCACCGCCGGCCCCGGGGGGGGCGCTCCCCCGGCCCTATGGCGGCCAAATGGTTCAAGGAGTTCCCCTCCAACCTGAGGACGGGCTCGGAAAAAGCTCGGCCCAACAAACCGGGCGGCACCGCCCGTAAAAGCCTGGGGGGCACCGAACCGCCCGGGGGGGCCCCGCCGGGGAAAAGCCGCAAAAACTCGGCGGCGGAGGTGGGGGGCTGCAGGGCCGTGCACCCCCCCGGGGCTGGCAAGGACGGGGGCGGCCGTCTGTCGAGGGACAACCTGCAGGGACTGCTGCAAGCCGCCGCCGGGAGGATGCGTAAAAACTCAAAGGTGGAGGGGGTCGCGAGCGAGGGACCCCCCCGGAGCTGTGGGACGTACATCAACCGCCTGATCAAAGTGGAAGCCCACGAGAAAAACCCCAAGGGTTACCCCAGTGCCGGGCCTGTACCCGAGGAGAAGGGCAAGAGCCCCAAAACGGAGACGGTAAGGGGGGGGTGGGGATGTGGGGTGGGATCGTGGCATCCCCCAGCCCGGCTGAGCCCAACTCCGAGGTTCCTCTATCACAGTTTCCCCCCCTTTGCCGTCCCCTGACCCCATTGATCCGTTATATACATGCTCCTGTAGAACTCTGGAACAGGAATAGGGTAAGGGGCAGCAGTGGCCATGGGGCAGGGCTGTGTGCCCAAGCAATGCCCTTTGTCTTCATCCCCATCCCTCCAAATGGCCCCAAGGACCCCCACAGACCCCTGGGGTGCACAGGGTGGGCGCTGCCCCCCACCCCATCATGGCCAACACACACCCTACACCGGGTGCTGGGGGGGTTGGCTGCCATCCCACATGGGCACATCCAGTGCCAGCATCCCTGGTGCCCACCTGAGCTGCTGTGTCCCCCCCTTCCCCACCCCACAGGTCATTATACTGGAGGACTACGCCGACCCCTACGATGCCAAACGCACCAAAGGGCAGCGGGATGCCGAGCGCCTGGGGGAGAACGACGGCTACATGGAGCCCTACGACGCACAGCAGATGATCACAGGTGGGTGCCACGGTGTGATTGGGTCTGCCATGATGTGCCATGGTCTGCCATGATGTGCCATGGTGTGATTTGGTGTGCCATGATGTGCCATGATCTGCCATGATGTGCCATGGTGTGATTGGGTCTGCCGTGATGTGCCATGGTCTGCCATGATGTGCCATGGTGTGATTGGGTCTGCCATGATGTGCCATGGTGTGATTTGGTGTGCCATGATGTGCCATGATCTGCCATGATGTGCCATGGTGTGATTTGGACTACCATGATGTGCCATGGTGTGATTTGGACTACCATGATGTGCCATGGTGTGATTGGGTCTGCCATGATGTGCCATATTGTGAATGGGTCTGCCATGATGTGCCATGGTGTGATTTGGTCTTCCATGATGTGCTGTGGTGTGATTGGGTCTGCCATGATGTGCCATGGTGTGATTGGGTCTGCCATGATGTGCCATGATCTGCCATGATGTGCCGTGGTGTGTCTTGGTGGGCCCTGATTGCCATCGTGTGCCATGGTAGGACTTGGTCTCCCATCATGTGCCATAATGTGCAGCTTGGTGTGCCATGATGGGTCTTGTTAGGCCATGACTGCCATCGTGTGCCATAGTGTGCCATGGTAGGACTTGGTGTGCCATGATCTGCCCTGATGTGCCATAACATACAGCTTGGTGTGCCGTGATGGCTCTTGGTGTACCATCATGTGCCATGGTAGGACTTGGTGTGCCATGATCTGCCCTGATGTGCCATAATGTGTGCCATGCTGTTCCATATTGTGCCATGATGCATCTTGGTGTGCCATGAGTGCCATCATATGCCATATTGTGCCATGATATGACTTGGTGTGCCATGATATGAATTGATGTGCCATGATAGGACTTGGTGTGCCATGATACGACCTGGTGTGCCATGGTAGGACTTGGTGTGCCATTATATGCCATATTGTGCCATGGTATTACTTGGTGTGCCATGATATGACTTGGTGTGCCATGATACGACTTGGTGTGCCATGATTTGAATTGATGTGCCATGATATGACTTGGTGTGCCATGATACAACTTGGTGTGCCATGATACGACTTGTTGTGCCATGGTAGGACTTGGTGTGCCATGATACGACTTGGTGTGCCATGGTAGGACTTGGTGTGCCATGATACGACTTGGTGCACCATGATATGACTTGGTGTGCCATGATATGACTTGGTGTGCCATGATATGACTTGGTGTGCCACCATGTGCCATGCCATTCCACGGTGTGCCATGACACACCATCCCATGCCGTGCCGCACCGCTGGCACCACGCAGCACCGGAGCTGTCAGCCGGGGACCCACCCGGCGCTGAGCTTTGGGAACAGGAAAGCTGCTCTCCCATTTCCTGCACTGCTCCCCGTGATAAGGTGTGTGCCGTGCTGCTGCCCCACGGCACAAACCCGCTGCCACCAGCAGCACTCAGGGCTGGGATGCATTACAAGGCCATGCCTTGAGGGGTCCCGTTGTTACTGTGCCCCATTGGGGACCCCATAGCTCGGTGTCCCCCCCACCCCCAAGCTGTGCCCCCCACTCCACCCAGGGGGCCGCAGCCGGACAGAATAACAGGAACTGAGTCGGCCGGAAGCAGGGAATAAAGGATTTGCTGCTGATGGCTTTTTTCCGTGCAGGGCAGCCCTGGAGTTGTGGGGCCAAATGGGGCGGAGGGGGCTGTTTGGGTAGAGGGGGGTATTTGGGGTTAGGAAGGGGGGTGGGGGGGGAAGCACAGGGGGTGTCCCTGGGTGGGGGTGTGGGGTGTAGCATCCTGCAGCCCCGCTTCCTCCGGGATCCCGGCGCCAGCTCTATGGGGCCGCGACGGCACGACGGCAACCGGGCGCCGCGGGGATGGGCGCCTTCCTGCCCCTCCCGGCCCCACGTCTTATGGGGTCATGAGGTGTCAATGAGGGGGGAAGGGGGGGGGTACGACCCCCTCCCCACCCCAATACCCCCTGTCCCCACAGAGGTCCGCCGCCGTGGCTCCAAGGACCCCCTGGTGAAGGCCCTCCTGATGCTGGATGAGGCGGGGGGCAAAGCGGAGGTGGCCAAGAAGGTCGTGGGGGGCAGCGAGGCAGTGGGGAGGGGGCCGCAGCTCTACGACACCCCCTACGAACCTGGGGCTGATGAGCGCCCGGCGGCTGAGTATGAGCAGCCCTGGGAGTGGAAGAAGGAGCAGATCGTGAAGGCACTGTCGGGTAAGAGCTGGGATGGGGAGGGGGCTCTGGGGCTGCAGTGGGGGCTCAGCAACCCCTCCCTATCCATCCATCCATCCATCCATCCATCCATCCATCCATCCATCCATCCATCCATCCACAGATGAGGAAGGGGCTCCAGGGCTGTGGTGGGGGCTCAGCTCCCCCCCATCCATCCATCTATCCATCCATGAATGGGGAGGGGGCTGCAAGGTTGTGCTGGGGGCTCAGCTCCCCCCCATCCATCCATCCATCCATCCATGGACAAAGAAGGGGCTGCAGGGCTGCAGTGGGGGCTCAGCTCCCCCCATCCATCCATCCATCCATGGATGGGGAAGGGGCTCCAGGGCTGTGGTGGGGGCTCAGCTCCCCTCATCCATCCATCTATCCATGGACAAAGAAGGGGCTCCAGGGCTGCAGTGGGGGCTCAACTCCCCCCATCCCTCCATGAATGGGGAGGGGGCTGCAGGGCTGTGCTAGGGGCACAGCTCCCCCTTTCCCCCCATCCATCCATCCTTCCATGGACAGGGAAGGGGCTGCAGGGCTGCAGTGGGGGCTCAGCTCCCCCTGTCCATCCATCCATCCATCCATCCATCCATCCATCCATCCATCCATCCATCCATCCATCCGTCTGTCCATGAATGGGGGGGGGCTCCAGAGCTGCACTGAGGGCTCAGCTCCCCCCCAATCCATCCATCCATCCCCCACCTTCTCCTCCAGTTCAGTTTGAGGGCTCCGAGAGGCCCCGGGAGGAGGCAGCACGGCAGCACCTACGTCAGAAGAGTTGGACCCCACGCATGGTGAAACCATCGGAGCAGAGCGAAGGGGAGCGCGTGGACCCCGCCGTGTCGCTGGAGAAGCAGCCGTGGGTCACGGGCTGAGCTGGGGGGGGGGTAGAGCTGTGTGTGTGGGGGGGGGACACACACTCATAGCCCCCCCTGTAACCCCCTACAAGGTGGTACCATGGGGCCATCACACGTGCTGAGGCTGAGAGCCGGCTGCAGGCGTGCAAGGAAGCCGGGTACCTGGTGCGCACCAGCGAGAGCGGCAGTGGGAAGTACTCCATTGCACTCAAGTGAGTGGGGGGCGATGGAGGGGGGATGGAAGGGGTCTTGATGTTGGGATGGAGGGGGGATGGAAGGGGTCTTGATGT
>NC_029540.1:1529991-1533023 GCF_001577835.2 Coturnix japonica
TTGGTAATGGATGGGATGGGATGGGATGGGATGGGATGGGATGGGATGGGATGGGATGGGATGGGATGGGATGGGATGGAGGGGGTTTTGACATTGGGATGGGGGTATCTAGGCAATGGAGAGGGGATCCTAGTAATGGGATGAGATGGAGGGGACCTTGATTCTGGGCTGGGGGTCCTGGCAGTGGGATGGGATGGTCCTGATCCTGAGATGGGGAGGGGCTTGGTACTGGATTGGGGGGTTCTGGCACTGGGGTGGAGTTATCTTGGTACTGGGAGGGGAGTCCTGGTACTGGGGAGGGGGATCCTTGGATGGACTGATTGTGGATCTGGGATGGGGGACGGGAATCCCGGCACTAGATGGGAGTTCTGCTACTCACTGGGATGGGGGCGGGGGACTCCTAGCAGTGGGGGGGGGTCCCAGCACAGGAGGATCCCCCCATGGAGGGCAGTGGGAATCATTGCTCTCTGAGCATAGCCCCGATGGAGTGCCCCCCCCCCCCCCCCAGCCTAGGGGACACGGCTGGCCCCGAGCTGCCCGGTGCTGTGGTGGGGGGGGGAAGGAGGGGTGGGGGGTTGCAGAGCGTCCCCTCCCACCCTCATTGTCGGCGGCGCTGGCGGCGTTTCCTTCCTGAGGAAGCGGAGCCCCCGGAGCCGAAACAATCAGAGCCGGATTGGAACAAACACAGGGGCGGACGCTGCCCCGCTGAGCCGGGTGGGACCCATCGGGGGGCTGCAGCCCCAACCCCCCTCCACGACCACCACCAACAAACACCCCCCCCCCCTTCCTCCTTCATCCCGTAGGACCAGCCAAGGCTGCGTGCACATCCTGGTGGCGGAGACCAAGGACCACAAATACACGCTGAGTCAATCCAGCGGCGGCTTTGCCAGCGTCCCCGAAGTCGTGCATTATTACTCCACCGAGAAGCTGCCCTTCAAAGGGGCCGAGCACATGGCTCTGCTGCACCCCGTGCACTGCAAGACGCACTGACTGGGCTGGGATTGCCCACGGGGGGGTCCCACGGTGTGTCCCCCCCCATTTGATGGGGTGATGGTGGCTGCCGGACCTGCTAGTACAAGATAGGGGATGGTGTCCCCCCTTTTTTCACCCCTCCCCGGGGTTGGGGTGGGGGATGCACTGAGGTCAGGCACTGTGATGGAGGTGTGAAATAAAGGTGTTGGCTGAGAGGAGTGGGATGGGATTGGATGGAGTGGGGGGGGGGAAGAGATTGGGATGGGATGGGATGGGATGGAGTGGGATGGGATGGGATGGGATGGGATGGATGGAAAGGGATGGAGCAGAGTGGAAGGGATGAGTTGGGATGGATGGATGTGGGATGGGAAGAGATGGGATGGAATGCGATCTAGAGTGGGGTGGGATTTGGGATGGGATGGGAGTGGGTGGGATGTGCGGTTTGGCATGAGTGGGGGGGAAAGAGATGGGATGGGATTGGATGGTTGGCAGTTGGGTTGGTAGGGGCTCTGGGATGCGGCTGGGATGGAGTGGGGTGGGATGGGTTGGATGCGGATGGAAGTGGGGTGGAAGAGATGGGATGGGTTGGATAGAGTGGGGTGGAAAGAGATGGGATGGGCTGGATGGAGTGGGATGGGATGGGTTGGATGGAATGGGGTAGGAAGAGATGGAATGGGATGGGATGGATGGAGTGGTGTGGGAAGGGATTGGATGGATGGAGTGGGGTGGAGGGGAGGGATGGGAAGAGATGGGATGGATGGAGTGGGGTGGAAAGGGATGGGTTGGGATTGGATGGAGGGCTGGGATGAGATGGAGTGGGGTGGGATTGGGGTGGGTATGGGTTGGGAACCCCAAGGATGTGGGAGATGGGGATGGAGTGGAGGCAGAGGTGTGCAGGGATGGGGTTAAGAGGATCAGAATGGGGCGGGGGGTGCAAAATGGGGTAGGGATGGGGTTGGGGTGACTTGGACCTGAAGATGAATGAATGGGGATGGGGGGGAAAGGGGAGAAAGGGTGCAGAGATGGGGTTGGGGGAACAAGGATATGGGGAGGCCATGATGGAGTGGGGCTGGGGGTGCTGGGAACCCCAAGGATGGAGGGATGGAGGGGGTAGTAAGGGGTGCAAGGATGGGGATGGGTGGGTCTGTTGTAGGGGACAGGACATGGGAGGTTGGAATAGGGCTGCTGGAATGGGAACTGGGGGTGCTGAGATCCCCAGGGATGCAGGAAAGGCACTGAGGGCTGTAGTGGGGGGCAGGGATGGGGCTGGGGACCGCAGGGGTGCTATGGGGCCATGCAGGATGGGCTCAGCACGAGGCTCTGTGCCACATGCAGCTGCGGGTGCAGGTGAAAGCAGGACAGGTTTCCGGGTGGGGGTGACCCCCCCCCCCGGATGGGGCCCACGTTGTGGCAAGGGAGAATGAGGGCAGAACAGCCCCAGGGAGGAGCTGGTGGGGGGGGGGGGGACAGGGCTGGGTGTGCCCTATGGGTGCCATTGGGAGAGCTGGGATTGGGGCTCCCCCCGTGCACACATCTGCATCCTGTGGGGCTATTTTTACTATGGGGCCGGGGGGAGCGTGGCATCCCCGCAGCACCCAACACTGCAGCCCTCACCCTGTGGTTTCCTGCACAGCTGCAGCTCTGAGGCCTTGCATAACATGAGGATTTGGGGGGGGGGGGAAGGTGCTGGGGGGGCACAGGGGGCATGAGCTGCAGGGTATGGGGTGCAGCCCATGGTATGGATTGGGGTGTGGGGTGAGCTGTATTGGGGTATGGCCTGAGATGGAGTGCAAGGTATAAGGGAGTAGTAAGAGTGCTTGGCATGGGGGGGGCTGTGGTACTCTGGGGAGCTACTTCAAGTGGGGGGGGTCTATAGCATCCTGGAGGGCTATGGCACTGGTTGGGGGGGCTCATGGCATGGGGGGGGGGCTATGGCATGGGGGGGAACCTATGGCATAGGGGTGTATGCTATGGTGCAGTTTGGCACAGGGGTACATAGCCCAGCATGGGGTACACAGGAAGGGAGTGCTCAGCCCCCCACCCCTGAGGGGCTACAGCTT
>NC_029540.1:1533522-1541977 GCF_001577835.2 Coturnix japonica
CATCCCTATGGCGAAGCAGAGGGCGATGGCCAACAGCAGGCTGCCCCCCGCCACCAGGAGGGCATAGGGGGATGTGGGGGAGCGGGCGGTGGCCTCCAGCACAGCCCCTGCAGCACAGGGTGGGGTGGGGGTCAGTGATGGGATATGGGGGGGGGTCCCAGCCTCCCATGGAGCCCCCAGCCCCATGCTCACCACCAGCACCATCAGCAGCGTCATCAGCAAAGAGCTCGGGTGGCAACGTGGCCCCGTAGCCATAGGGATCATCCTCAGCAGGGAACTGCAGAGACAACAGTGGGGGCACAGTGGGGATTTTGGGGGGGATAAGGGGGGCTATGGGGCTGCCCCACACGGACACACAGTGACACCACCCCCTACCTGCGAGCTGTAGGGCCCCATCTCAGTGACATCCCAGGGCTCTGCAAGATGACATAGGGACATAGGAGGGGATGTTGGGGAGCAGTGTGACATGGGGACCCCCTCACAGCCCTGTTCTTAGGGTGGGGGGCTGTACCCCCACCCTTCACCCCCCTCATTACCTGTCCAGGGGGTGCCCACCGCCTCCTGGCTCCATTCACTCCAAGCTCCGTGCCCAAACTCCTCCTGTGCCCTCACCTGCACCACGTGCCGCGTCCCCCTCCAGGCATCCCTTATATCCAACCAGGTCCGTGTCACCTGGTCCACCTTTAAGGGGGGGGGGGGGCACACATATATAGGGCAGTCTGACATACACCCCCCCCCTCCCACCCCCCAATGGCACAGGGGGCTCACATGGGTGAAGGTTGGGGCCGGCTCGGGGCGGTAGCGCACTTGGAAACGCAACCAATAGAATCGGGGGTCCCAAGAGGGGGGGTAACTCCAAAGAACCCGCAGTCGTTGTGGGGAATGATCCACTGCCTCCACCGTCACGTTAAGGGGGGGGTCCGGCTTCACTGTGGGGTTAGAGGTGTTGGGAATAGCACTGGGGGGGCTCAGGGAGTGGGAATGGGGAGGGTTTGGGGAGCAGGGGGGTGGGGGAGAAAGGAGGCAGCAAGGGGGGGGGTGGGGAATGGGACACTGTGGGGATGAGGGGTCAGTATGGGGGGCTCAGGGATGAGGGCACTGGGGGTTTGGGGGGTGGGGACACTGCAGAGCTGAGGGGTCAGAATTGGGGGGCACAGAACAGAACATTGAGGGGGGGACTGGAGACTCAGGTACTGGGGAACCATGGGGACTGGGACAGGGTCAGACTCAGGGATCAGCACTGGGGGGGCTTTGGGATGTGGGCACCATGAGGTTTGGGGTCTGGGGGCTCAAGGATGGAGACAAGATGGAGCTTTGGGGATCAGGACAGTGTCAGACTCAGGGATCAGCATTGGGGGGGGGTTGGGGATGTGGGCACCACGAGGTCTGGGGACAGGGATATGGGGAGCTTTGGGGACCTGGGGACAGAGGTATGGGGAGGTTTGGGGATCTGGGGAGCTTTGGGGACCTGGGGACAGGAATATGGGGAGCTTTACGGACCTAGGGACAGGGATATGGGGAGCTCTGGGGACTTGGGGACCAGGATATGGGGAGCTTTGGGGACCTGGGGACAGAGATATGGAGAGCTTTAGGGACCTAGGGACAGGGATATGGGGAGCTTTGGGGACAGGGATATGGGAAGCTTTGGGGACCTGGGGACAGGAATATGGGGAGCTTTGGGATCTGGGGACAGGGATATGGGAGCTTGGGACTGCACGGCACAGGAATATGGGGAGCTTTGGGACCAGAATGCCGGAAGCTTGGGGACCTGCGGGACGCAGGAATATGGGGAGCTTTGGGGACTTGAGGGACAAGGATATGGAGCTTGGGATCTGGGACAGGGAAACTATGGGGAGCTTTGGGGACCTGGGGAGCTTTGGGGACCTGGAGGACAGGAATATGGGGAGCTTTTGGGATTCTGGGGACAGGGATATGGGGAGCTTTGGCATTCGGGGACAGGGATCTGGGGAGCTTTGGGATCTGGGGAGCTTTAAGCGAGACCCAACTGGGGGACAGGAATATGGGGAGCTTTAGGACCTAGGCAAGATCATGGGGAGCTTTAGGGACAGGGATATGGCGAGCTCGGTACCTGGGGACCAGGATATGGGGAGCTTTAGGGACCTAGGGACAGGATATGGGAGCTTTGGGGACCAGGCAGAGCAGGCTCAGGAATCAGTATGAGAGGGGGCCTGAGGGATGTGAGGCACCACAGAGGTTGGGGTCTGGAGGCCCAACCAGGTCGTAAGGGCGGGCACCTGACCGGATTCCATTGAGGGTGATTTATCCCGATCCTCCCCGGTGCTGCTCCCTGCGCGGCTGCTGATGCAGACGGACACCACGAGGGCTTTGGTGTCATCGGTACCAGGCGGAACCTTCACCCTACAGACAAACTTCTGCGCCCGTGGGTAGAAATGGCAGCCGCCTGCTCTGTCACGTTCTCCCACTGACAAACCTGGAGGGGGAAATAGGGAGATTGTAGGACCCACGGCGGCAGGTCACTAAGGCAGCCCCACACCCCCCACAATGGAATATGGGAGGATACGGGAGGATATGCTCTATCTACGGAAGGCGACATAAGGGGATTGGGCGCGGGGATATCGGGGGATATGGGCTATGGGGATGTAGGGGGATATGGCGGTCAAAACCCTGCTGGGAATATAGGGGATACAGGTCATATAGGGGGATATGGAGTCATATCGGGGGGAGTAGCGGATTATGCAGGGGAACATGGGGGGATAGGGTCAGTGGGGAGATATAGGGGGGATATCGGGGTCATATGGGTGGGGTATGGTAGTCATATGGGGCGATAGGGGGATATTGGGGTCAGCGGGGAGATATAGGGGATATGGTCATATGGGGGAAATATGGGGGATTATGGGGAAAATATGGGGGGCGATATAGGGAGGGAATATGGGTCACTATGGGGGATATAGGTCATATGGGGGGGATATAAGGGGGAATATGGGGTCATATGGGGGGATATAGGGGGGATATAGGCGGATGCAGGGGGATGCAGGGGGTGCAGGGGGATATGGGGTCATATGGGGGGATATTGGGGTTCATCTCGAGTAGCTGGGGAATATACGGGGGTCATATGGGGGACATAGGGGGATATGGGTCATATGGCGGGGATATAGTGGCGGATATGGGGCTCGTCATATGGGGTTGAATATAGTGGGGATATGGGTCATATGGGGATATAGTGGGAGATGGGGTCATATGGCGAGTGATAATAGTGGGGATATGGGGTCATTTATCGGGGTGACTATAGTGGGGGATATGGGGTTCATATGGGAGGTCGACGTATAGGGAGGATTATGGCGGTCATCATGGTGGGGGGATATTAAGGGGGAATATGGGGTCATCTGGGGGGATATAGGGAAGGATATGGGGTTCATATGGGGGGAGATTATGGTCATATGGAGGGAATATAGGGTTTATGGGGGATATGGGGTCATTATGGGGGATACAGGGGGATATTGCGGTCATATGGGGTATGTCAGGGGTGTATGGGGGTCAGTATGGGACATGGGGTGATATTGAGTCATATGGGGAAATATCAGGTTGGGTGTATGTGGTCATACGGGGGGATAATAGTGGGGACACTGGGGTCACATGGGGACCATTGGGGGGGATATGTGGTCATATAGGATATATGGGGATATGGGGTCATCTGGTGGCTATGGGGGCGATATGGGGCATAATGGGGGGTTATAGGGGGGATATGGGGTCATTATGGGGGACATGGGGGGGTTGAGCCTCACCTGCGCTTCACCCACAGCACAGCCCGTGTGCCTGGAGCCGGGGATGCTCGTGGCTTCCACTCGCAGGAGCCACATCTTTGTCATGGCTACGTCGGAAAACAGTAAGACCTGGGGGGGCCGGGAGGGCTCTGCAGGGCACGGAGGTTGCTGGCATGATACTCGATGATGGTGGTAGGGGGGGGGGGGGGATACCGTTAAGACCCCGGAACCCCACGCAGACCCACCCCCGCACCCACCTTCCACCAGCAGCCGCACGGTGCCGCACCGTGTGCCCCCCCAGGTGTACAGCTGGACCGGCCCGGCCGCTCTCCGGCCGCAGCCCCCTTCAGCCAAGCAGCATCGTGGCCCCCCCCCAGCGCCCCCCGCCCGTCCGGACCACAGCACGGTGCCGTTGGGGGGCTCCGGGTCTCGGCCCACAGCAGCGTCACGTTGGCACCGGGCCGGACCAGCACCGTGTCCTGCAGGCAGAGCTGGAACACGGGGAGGGAACAGAGGAAAGTCAGAAGGTTACCCCCCCCCCCAGTAATCCCTAGGACAAACTCACCACCACCAGAAAAGCACACACGCCTTGGATGTCACCCAGCCATCTAACACGCCAAAAACAAAAAGACACCCCACTAGTGGACACAACTGAAAGCCAACCAACTCCAGAAAAGGTCCCTGCCCATCTAAGCCCCCACCCAAAAGCCCCAACAAACCTAAAAAAAAGGATGTCCACAGAAGACCCCAGATATCCCTACATGCCCCACAAAAGCCCCCCCAGTGTCCCCATCCAATTGCCAACCCAAAAATCAACACCCCCCGAAGCCCACACACAACACAAAAGTACACAAACCCAAACCCACATCAAATCCTCGACTCCACACAACAAAAGACACACACAAACAACAAAAAAAAACAAAGTATTCCTCATGCCACAAAAGCCCCCAGAAATAGACAATCCACAATACTGCCACAAAAATCCCCCCGAAAAAAAAAAAAAGCCACCAAAACAATGCATCCACCCCATTCCACCTACCACCCACACCAGCACCTGAATAGAATCCCTGAAGCAAACAACCCCAAGATAATCCCTGCCCATCTGCCCCCCCAAAGCCCACACCACAGGTGTCCCCGAAGCCCCCCCAGTGGACCCCCCCTCAACATTGCCCCCCAAAGTTCCCAGTGCCCCAACCCACCAGAGCCCCCTGTCAAAACAAGAAACACTGAAAAAGACACACACCACAAGTAAGCCCCAAAGGCCCCCCCAGTGTCCCTGGAAAGGACCCCCACCAAATACATCCATAACCTCCACAACACACACACACACACAAAAAAAAACGCACCACCTGGTGTCACTATTAGAAGCCCACACCCAGTACATACCATACATACACACACACAGCCTCCCAGTTTCCCACACAAATACAAAACCATCTAGACTAACACCCAACTACCCCACCGCAAAAAAAAAAAAACACCCCCCAAACCAAGTAAATAGATTACAACCCAAAGACACACCAATACTGCCACACAACACAAAAAAACACCCCCTGAAAACAAATAGCTCACACATAAGAAAAGCCAAAAAAAAAAAACTTCAAGCTAGTAACAAACCTGAAACAAACAAACAACCCAACATATCATGACTACCACCAGACCCACACATTAGAGATAAAACAAAAAAACAAGAAAAAAAAAAAAAAAACAACCAAAAAGATACCCAACAGAACAAACACACACCCAAAACAAAGATGCCCACCCCATCAACCACTAAGACCACACACCAAAGCACCACACAGATAAGTACCCTGATACATATTACGGCACTGAAGCGAGCGTGACCTGCTCATGGCCAGTGCCCGCCGGCCAATATAAGTGCCTAACAACTAGGATGGCTGGTGATCCGCCGTGGAGAAGCGCGGCCAAACCATACGGACCGCCAACCAAAGAACCACCCACCAGAACTAGATACACTAACAAAAATACATACTTGGCCACACAAATTCAAACCCCCCGCAAAACAAAGCCCCCAGCTGTCCCCCCAACACCCCCCCCAAAGCCCCCCTGTGTCCCTGAAGCCCTCAGTGTCCCCTGCCCTCTGCTCCCCAATGCCCCCTGGTTGTCCCCCAGCCCCCCAGTTCCCCCCATCCATCTTGCCCCCGCCAAAGTTCCCCAGTTATCCCCATCCCACAGACCCCCTGTTGTACCTGGAAGGCCCCACCAGATAGCCCCAAAGCTCTCTCTCTCTGTACCCTGAGACCCCCACATCCTCCATCCATTCACAACCCCCCCATATCCCTCGGGTCGTCTCTGCAAGCCCCCCCGCGGTTGTACGGTCCCCACATCCACCTCCCCCCCAAGATGTCTCCCGCGTGGGTCCCTGATAGTACCCGGCCAGTTGTGGGTGGCCGGGTGTTCCACACCTGTCCCCTGGCCCATCTGCTCCCCCAAAGCCCCCTGGTGTCCCCAAAGCCCCCCCAGTTGATCCCCCCATCCACCTGCCCCCCAAAGCCCCCCGGCGGTGTTCCTGAGACCCCCACATCCTCCATTCATCCACCCCCCCAAAAGGCCTCCTTGGTGCTCCTGAAGCCCCCCAGTATCCTTCTGCCCCCCCCAAAGCCCCCCACCATCCATTCTCGCCCTCAAATCCCCGGTCGCCCCCCACCCTCAAACAACCCCCCTCTGCTCCACACAACCCCCCACCCCCCCCGCTTCCCTGCACCCAACCGTGTCAATATTTGCACGGTCGGAAGTTGCTGAGCCAGGCGGTTACCCCCCCCCCCCATCGCGAGGCCCCCCACGGCACCGAGCCGAGGCAGAACGACAGGGCACCAGAGCGGGGGGGGGAAGGTGGAAGGGTCCTGGGGGGTGGCAGGTTGTGGGGCACCGGGCTGTTATAGGGCTGTATATAGGCCGAAGGCAGCGTTCCCGTTCCCTAGAGGTCAGCGCGGTCCGGTTGGCTTCCCGGCAGCTGCCGGGACCCGGCGGCAGCACCCAACCGGAGCCCGGAACCCGACTCGGAACCCAACCGGGACCGCAGAACTCAGCCCAAACCCCAGAACTGATCACTACCAAACCCCATAACAACTGATCACTACCAAACCCCAGAACTGATCACTACCCCTCTACAACCCCGGCCCCTACGGACCCAGCACCAAGGACCCCAACCAGGACCCAGAGCTCAGGACCCCATAACTCTGACCCCAACCAGGACCCAGAGCTCAGGACCCCATAACTCTGACCCCAACCAGGACCCAAAGCTCAGGACCCCATAATTCTGATCCCAAAACCCTGACCCTATAACTCCATACCCTAAAACCCAGACCCCAAAACTCAGAACCTATAGCTTCAAACCTTAGAACTCAGATCCCACAACTCTGACCCCAAACCCCAGACCCTAAAGCTCTGACCCTATATCTCCAAACCCTAGAACCCAGACCCTATAACTCTGACCTTAGAACTCCAAACCCTAAAACTCAGATCCTATAATTCCAAGCCTAGAACCCAGACCCTAATAACTCTGACCTTAGAACTCCAAACCCTAAAACCCAGACCCTAAATTCCAAGCCTAGAACCCTAGAAACTAGACCCTATAATTCCAAGCCTAGAACCCAGACCCTAATAACTCTGACCCTATAACTCCAAACCCTAGAAACAAAACCCTATAATTCCAAGCTTAGAACCCAGACCCTATAACTCTGACCCTATAACTTCAAACCCTAGAAACTAGACCCTATAATTCCAAGCCTAGAACCCAGACCTTAATAAATCTGAGCTTAGAACTCCAAACCCTAAAACTCAGACCCTATAACTCCAAACCCTAGAACCCAGACCCTATAATTCCAAGCCTAGAACCCAGACCCTATAATTCCAAGCCTAGAACCCAGACCCTATAACTCTGAGCTTAGAACTCCAAACCCTAAAACCCAGACCCTATTAACTCTGACCCTATAACTCCAAACCCTGGAAACCAGACCCTAATAAATCTGAGCTTAGAACTCCAAACCCTAAAACTCAGACCCTATAATTCCAACCCTAGAACCCAGACCCTACAGCCCACACCTCCAGGACCCCAAGGCCCCCTCACCCACCTCCAGGACCCCAAAGACCCCTCACCCACCCCCAGAACCCGTCCCACCGCCCGGTGTGGTTGGCTGGGGGGGGGGGTAAGGAGCCCTACATAGCTCCCTAACCCTAAACCCTGAACCCTAAACCCTCCCACTTCCCACCTCCACGAAGCACCTCAGCGCTGTGGGACCCCCCCCACGGGTCTCATCGGACCCCCCCGACCCCATTGGAATAACCCCCCCCCCTAAACCCACCCCATACTCACCTATGGGGCCGCAGCGCCGTCGGGGTGCGGAGGAGGCGGCGGTGAGGAGCAGCACAACGAGCCGGATCAACCCCGGGGGTCGCGCCATCCGAGGGGGGAGAGCGGAGCTCCGGACCCCCCCGGCCGGTACCGGAACATCGGCGGAACGCGGCGTTACCAGCGCGGTGCGGGGGCGGCACCGCACGTGCATTCAAAGGGGGGGGCGGAGGTGGGGCCGCGGAGATGGGGAGGGGGGGAGCTCCGCCTCTGACAGCGCTGAGCTCCGCCCCCCCCCACCCCAAAAGGGACGGGGGCTGACAGCGGGGGCGGGGCTGCCCCCCCCAGCACCTAAAATTGACCAACCCCCCCACCCCGAGCACCTAAAACTGCCCCCCCT
>NC_029540.1:1543324-1545028 GCF_001577835.2 Coturnix japonica
AGTGCGAGGGGGGGGGGGGTAACTATAGGTGCTGGGGGCGGTTACCAGCTATAAGGTGTTGTGGGGTAGGGGGGTCAGTGGGATGGGGAACGGTTCTTTTTGGTTACACTTGCAACAGTCCGACCTCCTCCGTATAACAGCACCGGGGTCCGCACGGCCCCCCCTTATTAAAATAGGGGGGTGGGCGGGGGGGTGGAGACCCCCCCTCAGTCCATAGGATGGCACAAGGGTGGGCTGTGCTCCCCCCATAGCAGCACAGTGGGGCCATGCTCAGCCCTTGGCTGCGCTGTCGGGGCTGCTCTCACCTCCCTTCTTCCTGCGCAGGGTTTCGATCCAGGCAGCGCTGGGTCGGGCGGTGAAACCAGCCAAGGTCAAAGAGCTGAGCCTCATGTTCTTCCCGGACATGATGAGCTCCCCAAAACCCTCTTGGTGGGAGAAAGCGTAACCGGAACGTCGCGACCCCCCCACGTAACCCCCACGTCGGGCACAGCGGTGTTGGGGCTTCTGCTTCTTGCGCACCAGCTGGGTGTAGCGCACCTGGATGTGGGGAGATGGGATGGGGTGAGGGGCGTAGTGTAGCCCCCCCCCCAATCCCTCCCCCTCTTTGCCCTATAGCCATACCGTGTCTGAGAGCTCAGGCTTCAGGTCCAGCTTGAGGAAGCGAAAGGCCACGACGGGCATGATGCACACCACGGTGGTGAGAGCGATGGTCAGCCAGACCGTGGGCTGCGCCAGCGTGTTCTGTGCATTACCTGGAGGGAGGGAGTGAGAAGTTGGGAATGGGGGGGTTGGTTGGGCAGCTTTCAGCCCCAGGGACCCCCCCCCACAGGGCAGTGAGGGGGGGGGCTGAGCAGGGTGGGCTCACCCACAAAGCGGAACTGATTGGGGAACAACTGGAAGAGGCCGTCGCTGTGCATGGCGAAGAGAATGGCGAAGTAGGCGGCCAGGCTGCCCCAGATGAAGAAGTGGTTGATGGCGGTCCAGAAACCCGTATCCAACCCGATCTGAGGGAGGGGGGAAGGAGGAGGAAGAGTCAGGGGGTGGCCGTGGGGGGCTCTGAGATGGGGGGGGACAGATGGACCCACCTGTACGCTGACAACGATGACAAGGGAGGTGGCGACGGTGACGGCAAAGGACTGATAGTCGGCCAGTTGTGCCCCATCGTCACGCGTGGCGTCAGCGAAGACGCCGTAGGGGATGAAGAACATGAGCACAGAGGTGTAGATGCCCTGGGCGATGCAGATGAAGAACTCGCGTTTGTTGAAGAGCAGGTTGAGCTGGCCGGGCTCGTACAGCTTGGGGTATTCCATGCTCCGCTGCTCCGGCACGTCCTGCGGGCATGTGGCAGGATGGCACCTCCCTCAGTGCTGTGTGTTGGGGCTGTCAGTCCTGACAGCACCCAGAGACCCCCCCCACAGGGTCACCCTACCTGATCAAAGACCCCCATGGCCAGCACAGGCAGCGACGTGTACACGATGTTGTACAGTGTGATGAAGTACTGGTCGTACACGGTCTGCAAAGCACAGCAGGCTCAGAGCAGGACCCAACACCCCCCCAGTGCTCCCCAGTGCCCCCCAGTGCACCATCGGTCCCCCAGCAGGGTGTGCTGCTGCCACCATGTGGCAGCCGGGGTGATATGGAGGTTTGGAATGGGGGTGGGGATGGGGAGGCGTTCTCTTTTGATTATAGGGGAAGAACACAAAG
>NC_029540.1:1545376-1552835 GCF_001577835.2 Coturnix japonica
GGGGGCTGTGGGGATGGGGGGGGCTCAGCCCGCAGAGTTCACCCACCTGAGCTGAGAAGCCACAGAAAAAGCCGAACCAGAAGTGGACCATAGTGAAGGCAAAGTTCTTGTAGAAGAAGTAGCAGAGGAATTTGCACATGCGGAGGTAGGACCAGCGGCCGTGCACCAGGAGAAGGCGCTGCAGGAACTTGAACTGTGAGAAGGAGTAGTCGGAGGCCAGCACCGCCTGGATGCCCTCCTGCCCGCTGATGCCCACCCCGATGTGTGCGGCTGCGGAAGAGGGGCACAGGGTGAGCGGCACAGGGGTGGCACCACAGCAGGGATGGGACAGCAGCACAAAGGGACCCGGCCCCCTCCCAGGACTCACTTTTGATCATACTGACATCATTGGCACCATCTCCAATGGCCAGGGTCACAGCTTTCTTGTACTTCTTCACCAGCTCCACCACCTGAGCCTTCTGCAGGGGCGTCACACGGCAGCAGATGACGGCCTTGCAGGCGCACGCCGTCTCCAAGAACTCCACCTCCATGTCTGCCTCCAATGCGTGGGCCTGGGATGGGAGCGTGGGGCCACGTGAGGACAGACCCACAGCCAGGGGGGCACCAGACCCACAGTTAGAGGGGGATCGGACCCACAGCAGGCAGGGCACTGTGTCCAGCTTGTCATTCCCTACCAGGCTGTGCCCGTTGATGACCAGAGCGTATTCACCCGCGATGGCTTCCAGCACGGAGGTGAGCTTTGAAGAGGAGAGTTTCTCCTGGTAGGAGAAGCCGTTGCCCATAGAGCGTGATCCATCCATCATCTTCTCCCGGGCTTTCCTGAGGAATGAATGAGGGGTGGTTGGATGGGGGGGGGGGTCTGCTCTGAGCACCCCCAGTTGTGGGGTGCAGCCCCACATCTCCATCCTCACCTGAGCTCCTCGCGCACCTCCAGCACGGTGTGGCCCGTGACCACGAACACCTCCGTCATGTCGTCTGTCAGCATCTTGCAGGAGTAGCCGATGTTCACCGCTGTTTCTGAAGGGGAACGTGGGGCTGAGCAGGGGGCAACGTGTGCCCCACATCCCTGCCCTCGCAGATGGGACCTGGCCCACAAACACCCCCATCTCCAGCAGCGCTGTGCCTCACCCTGCTTGTCCCCCGTCAGCACCCAGATCTTGATGTTGGCCAGCGTCAGGATGGCGATGGTTTCGGGGACGCCCTGCTGCAGTTTGTCCTCAATAGCCGTGGCTCCAAGCAGCTGTAGGACCAGGACAGGTTGGGGGTTCAGCACAGGCTGCTCTCAGCCACCCCATCCTCCTCCCCACATCCCCAGCCCACACACCGTCATGTCGTGCTCCACCTCATCATAGAGCCGGGCCATACGATCCTCACGAGCCTCGGGGGCTCCGCTGGCACGGCGCAGCCGCTCAGCCCAGTCCTCATAGTAGCTCTCCTCCAGGTCCTTGCAGGCCAACACCAGCGTTCGCAGCCCCTCACCGGCATATTCCTGCGAACAGACACAGCTGGGCACAGACAGACCCCAACAGCACCCCCACACCTTGATACCCACAAGATGCAGCCCCCACAGCCCCATCTGTTGCCCCCCACCCCACTCACATTCAGGTGGTCCGTGGTGACGTTGGTCAGGTCCTGGTTGGAGGGCTGCAGGCGCTCCAGCAGGATGGTGTCAGCGCCTTTGCAGTACAGACGGATCTTGCCCTCAGGGCTGCGCACTGTGGGAATGGGGGGGTGGGACAGGCTGAACCCTCCTCCAAGCCCCAACCCCATCCCTGCAGTATCTCCACACCATGGAGTGCTGTTCCCTGGCATCAGGCTGGGAAAAGCTAAACCTTAAACCCTAAACCTTAAACCCTAAAAAACCTTAAACCCTAAACCTTAAACCCTAAATAACCTTCAAACCTAAACCTTAAACCCTAAAAAACCTTAAACCCTACACCTTAAACCCTACAAAACCTTAAACCTAAAACCCTTAAAACCTTCAAACCTAAACCTTAAACCCTAAAAAACCTTAAACCTAAAACCTTTAAAACCTTCAAATCTAAACCTTAAACTCTACACCTTAAACCCTAAAAAACCTTAAAACCTAAACCTTAAACCCTAAAAAACCTTAAACCTAAAACCTTTAAAACCTTCAAACCTAAACCTTAAACCCTAAAAAACCTTAAACCTAAAACCATTAAAACCTTCAAACCTAAACCTTATACCCTACACCTTAAACCCTAAAAAACCTTCAAACCTAAACCTTAAACCCTAAACCCCACTGCAGCCCACCCCCAAAGCCCCCAGGCCTGCTCTCACCAATGACAGACATGCGCTTGCGGATGTTGTTGAAGTCCAGGATGGCCAGCAGCTGGTAGGTGATGGCTCGGCCCAGCTCGTGCACTGTGATGGTTTTAGGTGTACGGGACCGGAACACGAAGCCAAAGTTCCTGGCAGCTGTGACCAATGCCCCCTCGTCTGGGGACTGTGCCTTGTAGTACAGCTCCCCTGGGGACAGGGAACATCAGGGGCTCGGTGCCACTTCTCACACTGTGTGGGCAGCCCTGTCCCTCCTCACCCACCTTCACTCTTCTCCTCGGACATGACGGTGTGGCAAAGTGAGAGCAGGCGGAAGAACTCGTGCACGTGGGGGTCTCCCAGCTTGACAGCCTCCAGCAGGCTGGGATCCCAGAACTGGAATCCCGGATCCGCCAATGGGTTGAAGGAGAAGTCAACGGGTTCCGGCCTCTGGCAGGGACCGAGGAGGGGTCACCCCACAGCACACAGCAACCCACAGCCCAGGGCTGGGCGCAGCACCCTCACCTCTCCCAGCTCCACTTTGTGACCCAGCACGTCCTGCACGTCGCCTGCAAAATGGGCCGTGGGGTGAACCAAGGGGCTGAGCACTGCAGGCCTAATGCCACCCACACACAGCACTGCCGTGGGGCAGCACAGCCCTGCAGCATTGAGGTGGTTCCCCCCTGAGCCTCCCCAGCTCCCCCAGAAGCAGATGGAGACCCCAAGGCAGGAGGGGCGGTGGGGCACCAGCACCCCATGGGACACCCAGCGCTCACCGTAGCTGTGCCCGTTCACAGAGCACTTGCTGAAGACCATGATGTTCTGGGTGAGGGTGCCAGTCTTGTCGGAGAAGATGTACTCGATCTGCCCCAGCTCCTCGTTGAGGGTAGTGGTCCGCGCCTCGGCCGGCGTCCGGCGCTTGGCACAGTACATCTTCTTGTCCCAGTTGATGAAGTAGCTGTGCCCGAGGCGGATCACCTCCACGCTGTGGGGCGGGGGAATGGGGGTCAGAAGGCAGAGCAACACAGCACTGAGACAGTGAGGGGCACACAGCCCCCCCAACACACACACCCAGGGCTCCCCAGCACCCACTGCCCCGTGCCCTTCCCCAGGGCTGAGCTCAAACCCACTCCTGCCAACAGCCACTGCCACAGCTCGGGATGCAGGGCTGGGACTGCGGGGCTCCCCGGGCATCTCGCACACCCCCAAACCACCCCCCAGCCCCCAGGGCAGACAGCAACGAGCTAGTGGGAGGGGTGGGGGTGACACGTTCTTACCTCGGGGCTAAGGGTGACAGAACCCATGCTGGGGAACGAAAAGAGAGAGAAATTAAAAGAGAGAGAGAAGGGGACAGTGCAGGAGCCTGGGAGCTGCGGGAGGGCAGAGCAAAATAACCAGCGTGCAGCCAGGGCAGGGAGACAGGAGCAGCCAGACAGATGCAGCCAGGGGGGTGGGGGGGCCACGGACCCACGGGGTCTCTGGCCTTTGAGAACCCCCAGGGCAGATGCAGCCCATCTCCAGCAGAGCAGCCCGCACCCACCCTGCACGCAGCCCTGCCCCGGGGTCCCCATCTCCTCCTCCCCTCTCCAGAGGCCCCCTCTGCTAGCAGAGCCCACCCCCTGCAGCCCCCAGCCCAGCCCCACAGCCCTGCCCCTACCTCACATAGAGAGAGATGGGCACCACGGTGTTGAGGATGATGATGTAGGACCAGAAGGAGAGGAAGCCGGAGAAGACGGCGCTGTGCACCCCCTCGTCCCAGGGCAGGTAGATCTGGAAGCAGACGCCCACCTCGTGCTCCCAGATGGCGTTGCCGATGGCCAGGATCACACCCATGCACACCAGGAACCCAAAGATCTGGGGACAGGACGGGACATGAGCCCCAGCCCCATAACAACCCTCCCCACAGCTGCATTCCACACACCCAGAGCACCAGCGTGTTCATCAGCCGGTCGATGCTTGTCCTTTTGAAAGTTGTTCTTCCACTGTTCTGCATCAGCTTCGTGTCTGGACCTGGGGCAGAGGGGGGACATCAGGAGACCCCCCAGAGGGGACATCAGGAGACCCCCACCCCCAGCTCCACAGCACTGCCCGGCCTCACAGCCCACCTGCAAAGACGACGAGGCCGAAGCACCACTCGGTGTTGCGCAGCACGCAGCCCCGCAGCAGCATGTTCTGGTTGCTCAGGGGGTATTTGTTCTCCTTCCAGTACAGCGTCCCACCAAACTTGTCCAGTTTGTTGTTGGGGGGTTCACAGATCACCTCGCCTGGGCACAGAGGACACCTTGGATCAGCTCATGCATCTGTGCAGCTCCATCCCAGCTGCCCCCAGCTCCATCCCCAGCTCTGTCCCAGTTGTCCCCAGCTCCATCCCAGTCACTCTCAGCCCCAGCTCCATCCCAGTTACTCCCAGCTCCATCCTCAGCCCTGTCCCAGCTGCTCCCAGCCCCATCCCAGTCACTCCCTGCTCCATTTCAGTCACTCTCAGCCCCATCCCCATCCCAGTCGCTCCCAGCTCCATCCCAGTCGCTCCCAGCTCCATCCCAGTCGCTCCCAGCTCCATCCCCAGCCCTATCCCAGCTGCTTCCAGCTCCATCCCCATCTCCATCCCAGTGACTCCCAGCCCCATCCCCACCTCCATCCCAGTTGCTCCCAGCTCCTTCCCCATCCCTGTCCCCAGCTCCATCCCTCACCCCACCCCACTTGCTCTGCAGGCCCGTTTGCACCCCAGAACCACAGCACCCCACAGACAGCTTTCATCTCTCCAAACCAAACCCAAACCAGGTGACAGAGGAAGAACCCCAAGGGCCGCCCCATCACAGAGGACAGTTGTTGGGCACTCACCATCGAACCGTGCCAGTGTGCTGATATCTGCCAGCTCCGACGTGACGGGGGTGGCCTGCCTCACCTTCATGTTGGTTTCTCTGCAGGGAGGAGCACGGTGTGGGGTGAGCACCAGCCCAGCAGAGCAGCTCACGGCCCCTTTTCCTTCTCACCAAGGCTGAGGACAGCACCTACCCGTCCAGCTCGGCGGTCTCTATGTAGCACAGCCCATGGGGCTCGCTGCTGCAGAGGAGGAGGAGGTCAGCCTGCAGGAGAGACACGCTGAAGGCTGTGCTGGCACTGAGCTCCCCTCTGCATCCCCCAGGGAAGCCCCCCACCCCATGCTGCAGCCCTGGGGCCAGCAAGACACCACATCATCATCACCCCAAGAGCCCACAGCTCCCCACAGCCCAATTGCTGCTGCCCAGCTCCCATCCTCAGTGATACCCCAACCCCAGGAGGTGCCAGCAGACCATAATCCCAAGCCCCCCACCCCACACTGCAGCCCTGGGGCCAGCAAGACACCACATCAGACATCATCACCCCAAGAGCCCACAGCTCCCCACAGCTCAATTGCTGCTGCCCAACTCCCATCCTCAGGGATACCCCAACCCCAGGAGGTGACAGCAGTCCATAATCCCAAGCCCCCCACCCCACGCTGCAGCCCTGGGGCCAGCAAGACACCACATCAGACATCATCACCCCGAGAGCCCATAAATCCCCACAGCCCAAACACTGCTGCCCAGCTCCCATCCTCAGGGATACCCCAACCCCAGGGGGTGCCAGCAGTCCATAATCCCAAGCCTCCCACCCCATGCTGCAGCCCTGGGGCCAGCAGGACACCACATCATCATCACCCCAAGAGCCCATAAATCCCCATAGCCCAATTGCTGCTGCCCAGCTCCCATCCTCAGGGATACCCCAACCCCAGGGGGTGCCAGCAGTCCATAATCCCAAGCAGCCCAGGCCAAACTCACCGCCACAAACTGGTTGTTCTCCAGCTTGATGATGTCCCCAACGCGGACGTTCATCCATTGCTCCTGCCGGAGGCTGCAGAGGGACAGTGTGACACAGAGCCAGCTCTGCTGCCCCACCGTGTCCCTCCAACCCTGTGACACTCACACTCCGCCGATCAGCACCTGAGACTGCCGGTTGTTCACCTGGTTGTCGCTCTTATGGCGGAACTGGGCACAGCACAAGGGCTGGTTGGTGTCAGCAATGCAGGGGATGGGGTCCATCACCCACCCCCAGCCATCAGCCGTGAGCTGACACCAATGAGGGGAGCACTCACGTAGTCGTCGGTGGCATCTTTGACGGCCGTGATGGTTAAGACGAGAACCAAAGGCACGATGGTGGTGAACCACGAGAGCGAGGAGATCTGGGGGATCAGCTGTGGATGGCAACGGGGGGGATATAAGGGATGGGATAGCCCCCAAACTGCACCCCCCACCTCCCCAGCCCCCTGAACTCACCTGTAGGATGAGGAGGAAAAGGAAATACGTGTTGGCCACTTCTTGGAACTGCTCGAAGAGGTTGACGGGCAGGAAGGTGACGATGTTGTACTTGGAGGTCTTGATGCAGTTACTCTGGGGATGGAAAGGGTTACGGTGACCCCCATCAGGGTCAGGAGGAGCTGAGGCCCCGCAGCTCCGGGCTGAGCTCCTACCCGTCCCCATGTCCCCACAGCCCTTTAACCAGGAGCCTGCAGTGCTGCAGCCGGGCCTGGAGCAGAGCAGCAGCAATAACCTCCACGGATGGGGGAGGGGGGGGTGGGCAAGGTGAGCTGCCCCTCCCCCCTGTCAGCTCCAGAAGCTCGTTAATGAACCAGACCCACTCGATAATTAACCAGACCCACTCGTTAATGAACCAGACCCACCGCAACGCCGCTCCAGGAGCAGACAGAGAGGGGGGTTGGGGTCTGCTGGAGGACCCCCATAGGAAAGCAGCACATCCCCCATCCCCGCAGCTCAGTGCCGCACTCCGGGCTCCTTTAAGCTGTGACCCTCAACGAGCTGCCGGGCACCAAAACGGCACCAAAACCCCTCCGAGACCCCCAGACCCCCCGGGGGTCAGCGAGGAGCCGGTGTGGGGTGGGTGGGTGGGGGGCAATAGGGGGTGGTGGGGAATAGGTGCGGGGGTCTCCACTCACCGCATACTGGAACTTCTCATTGTACTCCCGTGCGTTGGCTCGCACCCGGCGCTCCTCCTCTGCAACACAGCGCCGTCAGCCCCCCGACCCCGACCCCGACCCCACCGACCCCGGGTCCCCCAGCCCCACCGACCCCAAAACCCCCAATACCCCCGGATGACCCCCCGCTCTCCCGGCCCTATTCTATTCCGACCCCGCATCCCCAGGCCC
>NC_029540.1:1553903-1556129 GCF_001577835.2 Coturnix japonica
CCGCCGCCCCCCCACGGCACGGACACGCGTGGGCCGCGGCTCGGCTCTTTAATGGGGTCATGGCCGTCAGTGCCTGGTCTGCCTGCACGCCCGGCCGCCGTCCAGCTCCTCTTCGTCGGGGTGGTGGAAGGCCACGAAGAGCTGGTAGAGCGCCGTGCCCAGCACAGCCCCGACCAGCGGGGCCAGCACCGGCACCCACCACCACCAGCTGCCCCTGCTGAGAGCCGAGCCGTGGGCATGGAGCAGCCAGAACCCAGCCCCACAACCCCAACACACACCACAACCCAGACCCACAACCTGGCCCCACAACCCGGCCCCACAACCCAACCTCACACCACAACCTGGCCCCACAACCCCAACCCAGCCCCACAACCCAACCCTACCCCACACTCCAACCTGGCCCCACAACCCAGCCCAGCCCCACAACCCAGCCCCACACCCCAACCCAGCCCCACTCCCCGCACCCACCTGAACACCTCGGTGCCCCAACCTGCCAACAAGGTGAAGAGCCGCGGGCCGAGGTCCCGTGCTGGGTTCATGGGGCAGCTACAATTGGAGCCCATGGACACCTCGATGGACAGCACCAGCAGAGCCACGGCCGGCGGCTCCAGGCCCCGCGGCACGGCGCGGTTACGGGTGTCGGTGATGGCCAGGATGCCCACGATCAGCACCGCCGTGCCCACAACCTGCAGGTGGAGCGGCCTCAGTGTGGGGCCGTGTGGGGCTGCACCTTATGGGGCCGGTACCCACCTGGTCCAGGAAGCCATTGGGGAGGGAGAGATGCTCGGCGGGGTACGTGGCAAAGATGGAGGCCGTCTCCCTTGGCCCGGAGGTGGTGAGGGTCCCGTTGCTGTAGGACCAGATGGCGTCTATGGGGCAGAGCTGTGCAGCAGTGGAACCCCCCCCCCCGGCTGTGTGCCCACCCCACGGCCCCACTGATGGCTCTTTGTACCGTAATACAGAGCATAGACGGCTCCGGCAGCAATGAAGGACCCAAAGATCTGAACGGCCACAAAGATGGGGAACTTCCACCACGGGAGCTGCCCCAACAGGGACATGGAGAGGGAGAAAGCCGGGTTCAGGTGAGCTCCTGTAGTGTTAAAGGAGAGGGGCTGGGAGAGGGGCTGGGCAGCACAGAGCAGAGCCCCAAACAGAGCAGAGCCCCCATTGGAGCTGCAGAGCCCCCCATAGAACTGCAGAGCCCTATGCAGAGCTGCAGAACCCCCATAGAGCTGCAGAGCCCTGTGCAGAGCTGCAGAGCCCCCCATAGAGCTGCAGAGCCCCCCATAGAGCTGCAGAGCCCCCATTGGAGCTGCAAAGCCCCCCATGGAGCTGCAGAGCCCCCCATAGAGCTGCAGAGCCCCCATAGAACTGCAGAGCCCCCATAGAACTGCAGAGCTGCAGAGCCCCCCATAGAGCTGCAGAGCCCTATTCAGAGCTGCAGAGCCCCCCAGAGAGCTGCAAAACCCCCCCATGGAGCTGCAGAGCCCCCCATAGAGCTGCAGAGCCCCCATAGAGCTGCAGAGCCCCCCATAGAGCTGCACGGCCCCCCATGGAGCTTCAGAGCCCCCCTATAGAGCTGCAGAGCCCCCATAGTGCTGCAGAGCCCCCATAGAGCTGCAGAGCCCTATGCAGAGCTGCAGAGCCCCCCATGGAGCTGCAGAGCCCCCATNGAGCTGCAGAGCCCCCCATGGAGCTGCAGAGCCCCCATGGAGCTGCACAGCCCCCCATAGAGCTGCAGAGCCCTATGCAGAGCTGCAGAGCCCCCATAGAACTGCAGAGCCCCCCATGGAGCTGCAGAGCCCCCATTGGAGCTGCAGAGCCCCCCATAGAGCTGCAGAGCCCCCCATGGAGCTGCAGAGCCCCCAGTAGAGCTGCAGAGTCCCCCATAGAGCTGCAGAGCCCTATGCAGAGCTGCAGACCCCCCATAGAGCTGCAGAGCCCCCATAGAGCTGCAGAGCCCCCCATAGAGCTGCAGAGCCCCCCATGGAGCTGCAGAGCCCCCCATAGAGCTGCAGAGCCCCCATAGAGCTGCAGAGCCCTGTGCAGAGCTGCAGAGCCCCCCATAGAGCTGCAGAGCCCCCCATGGAGCTGCAGAGCCCTATGCAGAGCTGCAGAGCCCCCCATAGAGCTGCAGAGCCCCCCATGAAGCTGCAGAGCCCCCATAGAGCTGCAGAGCCCCCCATTAGAGCTGCAGAGCCCCCCATAGATCTGCATAGCCCCCCA
>NC_029540.1:1556142-1559181 GCF_001577835.2 Coturnix japonica
CCCCCATAGAGCTGCAGAGCCCCCCATGGAGCTGCAGAGCCCCCATTGGAGCTGCAGAGCTGCAGAGCCGCCCATGGAGCTGCAGAGCCCCCCATGGAGCTGCAGAGCCCCCATAGAGCTGCAGAGCCCCCCATAGAGCTGCAGAGCCCCCCATAGAGCTACAGAGCCCCCCATAGATCTGCATAGCCCCCCATGGAGCTGCAGAGCCCCCACTGGAGCTGCAGAGCTGCAGAGCCCCCCATGGAGCTGCAGAGCCCCCCATAGATCCCCATAGAGCCCCCAGCCTCACCAGAGACCCCCCCTGCTGTGTAGATGGCCACCATGACGGCCAGGGCGCCCGCCAGCGAGGAGGTGATGATGTTCCCTTTGGTCCCGGAGCTGGTGACCATCTGTGCAGATCCTCCCAGTGTGATCAGCTGCAGGATGGGGACATGGCTGCAGCTCTGCCCCCCATGCAGCCCCTGCTCCCCATTGCTGTGTCCCACTATGGGGTGGGCGCAGGGCAGCACGGAGCCAAGGGCTGCTTGGGTGCCCCTTGCCATGCAGCCTCTGGTCAGGGAAGCTGTTGGTGCCGTTGTTCACGTAGTCGGTGTTGAGTCAAAGGAATTATCAGCTATTGAGTCATAGGCTGCTGCAAGGAAACCTTGGGGCTGGGGGGCACCGGTGGCCAACGTTCACAGCTGCTGGTTCTGGTTCCAAGGCCACGGAGCCCAACCTTTGGCTGCCCCAGGGCTGGAGGTGTGAAGGGACACAGTGCCCAGCTACACACACGTGGCAGCACCCGCAGCCTCAACACAGAGCAGCAGCAAAGGGTCAATTGGGTGGTAGTGAATCACAGCGTGGGTCCAAGCCACAGCTGAGTGGGTTTGGGGTCACTGCAGCCCCCCCCCCAACCCCTGGTGGGCACAGTGAGACCCAAGCGGGGTCTGCCCTGTGCTCCCTCCACCCCCCCCCACCCCTTGTAGCCCCCCGCAGCCCCCTGCCCAGCTCACAATGAGCACGAAGACGGCCAGCAGCTCGGCCAGGCATTCTCTTGCCAGCTGGTTCTGGATGCGGAGCAGCCTTCGGGTCCTGTTCACCAAGGACACGTAGCCCATGGCAGCGGCCGAGCAGGGGCAGCAGCGACGGCACCGGGCTGCTTTGCTATTGATTGTATGAACCCCGGCTTGGGGTGGGTGATAACACTCAGACTTTAAACCAATCAGGGCCACGTGTTGCACCGAGGAGACGCCTGGCAGGGACCAGAGTCCCGAGTGGGGCCGTGGGCAGCGGCCGTGCCCCCAATTCCCAGCCATCCCAGAGGATCCCCTCACCCACACAGCGTGGTCTGAGCCACAGGTAAGTGGGTTTAGGGTCATTATGGTCCCAGCACAGCCCCCCCCCCCCCCCCACTAAACCCAGTTGTTCTACCCCACATCCTGCTATNCGAGTGGGGCCGTGGGCAGCGGCCGTGCCCCCAATTCCCAGCCATCCCAGAGGATCCCCTCACCCACACAGCGTGGTCTGAGCCACAGGTAAGTGTGCTTTGTTTTTGTTTTTTCCCAGCACAGCCCCCCCCCCCCCCCCCCCCCCCCTAAACCCAGTTGTTCTACCCCACATCCTGCTATGGGAGGTGCCCATCTGGAGGGCTCTTCATTCCCTGCCACGTCCTGTGGCTGCAGGCAGCTCTAATGAAAAGCCCTTGGAAAGGCTCCCAGGCCTTGAGAGCACCCAGGGGAGGCATTAGAGTGCTGGGGAGATAAGGTAGGAAGGAGGGCTGGGAACACACATGCACCCACCCCAAGAACCACATCAGGACCCCCCACATCCCACTATGGGGGTCCCAGCACCCCAAGAAGCCATTAGCATAAATAGACTTTATTTCTCTGTACACAGACATACACCTCACCCCCACAATACAGAGGGGGGTGGGATACAGCCCCCATCCCAGCAGGACCAGCCCCATATTCACAGAGCAGGGGCAGGGGGCTGCCATGAACCCCCCCATACATGGGGGGCAGCCCCCACCCCATGTTCCTCACGCATCTACCAGCCAGAAAACCAGCGACGGAAGAAAGTGCCCAGCAGGGACGAGGAATCGCTGCGGGGAGGGGTGAGGAGCTCATCGTGCTGCGGCCACGTGCCTGCAAACTGTGCCAGCTCCCCTGCAAACCAATGGGGGCTCATTTAGAGTGCAGTGATGGGCTCCTTTGTAACCCACCCCCCCAGCCCCACACTCACTGTCATCCATGTTGAGCACCTCTTCCCTGTAGTCCTTGCTCTGCCCGTCCTCTTTGGTGGTGGTGATGAAGGCCTGGTCCCCCCTGCGCCGGGTGATGGTGGTCTCACGGTGGCCCTGGCTGTCCTGCACCGTGCGGCGCTCCTCCACTGCCTGCAAGGGAATGGAACTGTGATAGAGAACACTGCCTGCAAGGGAATGGCATTGTGATAGAGAACAATGCATGCAAGGGAATGGCGTTGTGATAGAGAACAATGCATGCAAGGGAATGGCATTGTGATAGAGAACACTGCATGCAAGGGAATGGCATTGTGATACAAGGCATGGAAGGGAATGGCATTGTGATAGAGAACAATGCATGGAAGGGAATGGCATTGTGATAGAGAACATTGCATGCAAGGGAATGGCATTGTGATACACTGCATGCAAGGGAATGGCACTGTGATAGAGAACAATGCATGCAAGGGAATGGCATTGAGATAGAGAACACTGCATGCAAGGGAATGGCATTGAGATAGAGAACACTGCATGCAAGGGAATGGCATTGAGATAGAGAACACTGCATGCAAGGGAATGGCATTGTGATAGAGAACAATGCATGCAAGGGAATGGCATTGTGATAGAGGACAATGCATGGAAGGGAATGGCATTGTGATACACTGCATGCAAGGGAATGGCATTGAGATAGAGAACACTGCCTGCAAGGGAATGGCATTGAGATAGAGAACACTGCCTGCAAGGGAATGGCATTGTGATAGAGAACATTGCATGCAAGGGAATGGCATTGTGATAGAGAACACTGCATGCAAGGGAATGGCATT
>NC_029540.1:1559666-1561143 GCF_001577835.2 Coturnix japonica
AAGGGAATGGCATTGTGATAGAGAACACTGCATGGAAGGGAATGGCATTGTGATACAAGGCATGGAAGGGAATGGCATTGTGATAGAGAACAATGCATGCAAGGGAATGTCATTGTGATAGAGGACACTGCATGCAAGGGAATGGCATGAGCCCTGGGGGTGGTTCTATGAGCCCTGGGGATGGTTCTATGAGCCCTGGGGATGGTTCTATGAGCTCTGGGGGTGGTTCCAGGAGCCCTGGGGGTGGTTCTATAAGCCCTGGGGGTGGTTCCAGGAGCCCTGGGGATGGTTCCAGGAGCCCTGGGGATGGTTCTATGAGCCCTGGGGATGGTTCTAGGAGCCCTGGGGGTGGTTCCATGAGCCCTGGGGGTGGTTCCATGAGCCCTGGGAATGGTTCCATGAGCCCTGGGGGTGGTTCTATGAGCCCTGGGGGTGGTTCTATGAGCCCTGGGGATGGTTCTATGAGCCCTGGGGATGGTTCTATGTGCCCTGGGGGTGGTTCTATGTGCCCTGGGGGTGGTTCTATGAGCCCTGGGGGTGGTTCTATGAGTCCTGGGGGTGGTTCTATGAGCCCTGGGTCCCTCTCATCCCTTTGGGGCATCACTTACTCCATCAGGGAGCGTCACTGTGGTGACGGACACGCTCTGGAAGTAGGATCGAGGCTGCTGCGGCCGCAGGATGGTGCCCAGCCCGGCCGATGACACCTGTGAGTCCAGGTCTGCAGGGAGCAGCAGTGAGAGCGGGGTCCAGGGGGGGCTCAATCCCAGCCCCCACCCCCCACCTGCACCCACCGCCGTCCTCCTTCTGTCCCGGTGCGGGTGGGGGGGGCTCCTCCAGCTGCAAGGCAAACGGGGGGTGGTGAGCGGTGCCCGGTGGGGACCCAAATACCGCTTGTAACACCCCCCCCCCCCTTATTAATCTGGTTTCACAGAATCACAGAATGACCCGGGTTGGAAGGGACCTCAAGGATCACATAGTTCCAACCCCCCATAGACCCCATATCCACCCCATAGAGACCCCATAGACCCCATAGAGACTCCATAAACCCTACAGCCCCCATAGAATCACAGAAGGACCCGGGTTGGAAGGGACCTCAAGGATCACGTAGTTCCAACCCCCCTGCCTGGCAGGGCCACCAAACATACACATTTACTTGATCAGGTTGCACAGGAGACCCCATAGATCCCCATAGAGACCCCATAGATCAGGTTGCCCAGGAGACCCCATAGATCCCCATAGAGACCCCATAGACCACCATAGAGACCCCATAGATCCCCATAGAACCCCATACAGACCCCATAGATCCCCATAGAGACCCCATAGATCAGGTTGCCCAGGAGACCCCATAGAGACCCCATAGACCCTATAGATCCCCATAGAGACCCCATAGATCCCCATACAGACCCCATAGACCACATAGATCCCCATACAGACCCCAAAGACCACATAGATCCCCATACAGACCCCATAGATCCCC
>NC_029540.1:1561168-1563151 GCF_001577835.2 Coturnix japonica
AGATCCCCATACAGACCCCATAGATCCCCATAGAGATCCCACAGATCCCCATAGAGACCCCACAGACCCCCATAGAGACCCCATAGGCCCCCATAGATCCCCATACAGACCCCATAGATCCCCATACACACCCCATAGACCACATAGATCCCCATACAGACCCCAAAGACCACATAGATCCCCATACAGACCCCATAGATCCCCATAGAGACCCCATAGGCCCCCATAGATCCCCATACAGACCCCATAGATCCCCATACAGACCCCATAGATCCCCATACACACCCCATAGACCCCCATAGAGACCCATAGACCCCCATATAGACCCCATAGATCCCCATAGAGACCCCATAGACCCTATAGATCCCCATATAGACCCCATAGAGACCCATAGACCCCCATAGATCATGTTGCCCATGGCCCCGTCCAACCTGACCTTGAACACCTCCAAGGCCGGGGCATCCACAACCTCCCTGTGCAGCCTGTTCCGGTTCCTCACCACTCTCCTAGTGCAGAACTTCCCCGTAACATCCAACCTAAATCTTCCCTCTTTTAACCCCAAACCATTTCCCGGTGTCCCGTTATTGTTTCACGTCACCCACCGTCGGTAGCGGCTCCCATGACCGGGCCGAACCTTCGGGCTCCTTCAGCATCGAGTCCCGGAGCGGCCGCCCCGACCCGGTGCCGGGCAGGGGGGGGGGGGCTCAGCGGGGAGAACCGGGATCAAACCGGGCCGTGCTGCCCCCCCCCAGCCCCGCTGCCCCAGCAGGTCGCCCATGTCCCGCAGCAGCTCCTCCAAGACGCCGCCGGGGCTGAAGCCGAAGCCGAAGCCGAAATCATCGTGTGGACGCGAACCGGGGCTGAGCCCGGTTTCATCCTCATCCTCATCCTCGTCGTCATCCCACGGTGCACCGAATAACGGGTCCCGGGGCCTGAGGAGCGCGGCTCTTAGAGCGGACACCGGGGGAATAACGGGATGGAGCGGGAGGGGGATGGGGCCCAGCCCGGTACCTGCCGCGCCCCGGGAAGCCGAAGAAGCCGCGGAAAGCGTCGTAAAAACTCATCGAGATTCGGCCGCAAAGCGACGCCGCCGCCGCCACCACCACCAGCCACGACCGGGGCGCTGCCGTAAAGCGCCGCCGGCCGTAAAGCACCGCCGGGTGGCCTGAGGCGCAGGTTAAAGAGTGCCGCGGGGTGTCGCGAAGGGCAGTGCCGTAAAGCGCTGCGGGGTGTCGCGAAGGGCAGTGTCGTAAAGCGCTGCTGGGTATCGTGAAGGGCAGTGCCGTAAAGCGCCGTCAGCCGTAAAGCACCGCTGGGTGGCCTGAGGCGACGAGTTAAAAAGCGTCGCGGGGTGTCGTGAAGGGCAATGCCGTAAAGCGCCGTGGGGTGTCCTGAGGCGCAGGTTAAAGAAGCGCCGCGGGGTGTCGCGAAGGGCAGTGCCGTAAAGCGCTGCTGGGTGTCGTGAAGGGGGGTGCCGTAAAGCGCTGTGGGGGTGTCGCGAAGAGCAGTGCCGTAAAGTGCCGTCAGCCGTAAAGTACCGCTGGGTGGCCTGAGGCGACGGGTTAAAAAGCGCCGCAGGGTGCCGCGAAGGGAGGGCAGTGCCGTAAAGCGCTGCAGGGTGTCGTGAATGGCAGTGCCGTAAAGCGCCGCAGGTGACGCGAAGGGCAGTGCCGTAAAGCACTGCGGGCTGTCGTGAAGGGCCCGTAGGGACCCCGCAGCACCCTGGGGGGGGGGGAGGGGGGTTGATAAGGGGGGGCTGAGAGTGACAATGATCCCAAATAGGGGAATAAGGCCGGAATAGTGGGGGAGGGGGGGGGTCAATGGCGGCCTCAAAGCACTGCAGATACCACCACGTGCACTCACTGACCTTTTATTCTCTTTTAAGGAGCCCGCAGCTGAACTGAAGGAAAATAATAATATATATATATATATACACAGGAGCTGGAAGTGCATCGAAATAACCAAAACCGAACCAAAAAGGAA
>NC_029540.1:1564056-1575405 GCF_001577835.2 Coturnix japonica
AAAAAAAAAAAAAAACAAAATAAACCAAAAAAAAAAATAAAATAAAAGAAACCACTTCAACTAATTCATCTTACAATGCTGTTCATATCAATTACTTGCTCTTATTTTCCTAATAGAAGGGGTTTCGCTGTAGGCGGCCGCGCAGCTTCCACTCCTTTGGGTCCATGGGGGCAATAGGAGGAGCAGGGAATTGGGGGGGGGGTTCAAAGGGGGGGTTTGAAAGGAGTATAAAGCAATAAAGGCCCCTACGGCAAACGGGACAGAGTCTGAATGCAGAGAGAGAGGAGAAGGGAGAGGAAGAAAAGAAAGAAAAGGAAAAAAAACAAAACAAAAACAAAAAAATACAAATTCTATATTACATACAACAGGAAAAAGGTGGCTGAAAACAGACAATGTGGAGCTGCCCCAGCTCTGCCCTGCCCGGGGCCGGCGCTGCCCCTTGTTGGGTGGGAGGGGGTGGTAAAAGGGGTGGGGGTCTCTTCCTCCTCCTCCTCCTCCTCCCATATAGGTCGGCGTCGCTCGGTGGGGGTCTCAGTTGGAAGCAGTTGGTGGGTGGGGGCCGCCCCCGCTCAGTTGGTGCCCCAGCTGTAGCTGTTGTAGGCAGACTTGTTGGCCTGGGATTTCTGGGGGATGGAGCTGCCTTGGCTGCGCTGCCCGGAGCCGCTCTGTGGGGAGGGGGATGATGGAGGGGGGGGGGGTAAGGAGTAGAGGAGGTGGGTTAGCAAAGGGAGCGGGCGCTGAGCTCGGCCCCGGGGTCCCATCCCTGCAGCCCCACTGGGTGACACCACCACCATCATCACGGGGCTGCAGAGCTGCACCCCGAATCAATCAGCACCGGGGGAGGTTAAAGGGGGCAGTGGGGAGGGGGAGAGAGGGGGAAGGGGTTGAGTATGGAGTGTGTGTTTGTGTGTGTGTGTCTGTGCACATCCTGACTGCGGGCTCCTCTCCTCGCCTGGTGGGGCCATGGGGAGAAGGAAGGGGCTACGTGAGCCTGGGGGGCCTTAGGGGCAGGGAGAGACCCCAGGGCGAGTGCAATGCATCATCATCATCATCATCAGAGAGGTTCATTACCTGATCTTCCTGCTGGCGTTGGCAGCACAGTATCATCTGCAAATATGGAAGCTGTTGCAGTAGCAGGATATGTAAAAATAAAGGGACAAACTATGACAATAGAAATCCACTGTTAGACCTGTCAGCTACGGCGGGGTCGTGGCTGTGGATAAAGGAAACCTGCCGGCCTATGGAGCTGCCAATGGGAGAGGTCAGGATGGACCCAGGTGTGTCTGCGTGCAGGGGCAATACCCGACCGTACCTGGTACAGCACCCCCGGGCCTTCCTCACCTCATCCTCATCATCCCTGTGTGTATGTGCATGTGTGTGTCACGGCGTGTGTCCACTGTGGGGTATAAGGGAAGGAAGGAGAAAGGGGAAAAGGGCCAAGGGGGGGGGGGAGGGAGAGCCCTAGAGATGCCCCCATTGAGGGGTATGGAGACCCCTGGGGGTCTAAGGGGCTGCTTACCTGCCCGTCCTGCTGGAGGTGGTGGTGGAGGATCTGCGAATGGGGCTGCTGATGCGGGGTGAGGATGTGCATGAAGGGGGTCGGGGGGTAGGCGGCTGCCGTCGCGGGGTTGATGGGGCCGCCGCTGCCCAGCGCTGAAGGCAGGTTGAAGGAGGCTGCCGGGGTTCCAGTGTGAAATCCCTGCTTCTCAAAGGATTGCTGAGGAGGGAAGAGATGAGTGAGGAACAGAGCAATGGGATGGAAAACCCCACGTGCATTACCCATAGCAAAGCATGGGCCAGGCAGTCAGTGCCTGCTGCAGAGAAGGGAGCCATGCTCCAACCTCCACCCTCCCCATGCTCAGAGCTGCTTTAAACATGGGAAAGGCCACATGTTTCCCTCCTCCACATCCAGCTGCCCCCATGGACAGACCCCTCCTCCATCTTGTTACCCAGCAAAGCACCCACCTGAGTTTTGGAGTAGACAGAGCCCGAGATGTCCGGCACACCCGTGTTACTGGATGTCACAGATACACCTGGCAGAAGGAAACGGGAGAGTCAGGGCTCAGCAACCAGCACTGGGGGGTCAGAGCGGCCTGGATGTCAGCTGAGGTTTGGAGGCATCACCCAAGGAGCAGAGCTGTGTGTGCTCGTAACAAGCACGTGTTCTATTGCTGTGGATAACGGCAGCTTCTGGAAGCTTCCAGAAATGGATTTAGGGGCTGGGGGCACCCAGAAATGCAGCAAGGCCAGGAAAGAGCAACTTGAAGAGCAGGCAGGAGATGAAATCAACCCCAGCACAAAGGGCTGCGAGCTCCTCAGCCACTAAACAGGCAATAGCAAATGAGGGTAACCTGACTCAAGTGCTGCTTCCTTTGTAAGTTATATCAGGCTGCAGAGCTGATCATTGCAAAGAGAAAGAAGCAGCTCTAAAGGGCTCAGATGCAGTGGGAAAATGCACAGCTGGAATCTAAAGGCCATTGAGGCAGAACCAAAGCCGGCCCATCCCAACCAGCAGTGAGACCCAGAAGGTTTGCAGGCAGTTTTGCTGCTGGTTTCCTCTTCTTTCCTCTGAACACAGCAACCAAATACGTTCCCATGAACGACCAACCAACCAATAAAGGAATAAACTGAGAAATGAAGGGAGCGGAGGCCCCAGAGCCATCACATACAGACATTGAGGTTGCCAACAAGCCCTGCCATGAAATGAAAAGCAGCCCTGTTGTGGATCAGGATGCTCCTGCAGGTCACTTACCAGCGCTGTATCCATGAGAGCCGTAACCACTGGGCTGCTGGAAAGGGGTTGCTGATGCGTTGACGCTGACATTCACACCGTGCTGCTTGGAAGAGGTAGGAGCAACCTGAGGGAAGGAGAAGGGCAGAGTGAGAAGAGGCTGAGCTGCTCATCAGAGCCAAACCCCAATGCTTTGCCCTATGGGGACTCACAGGGAACACGGCGGGCCCGTACTGGAAGGTGCTGGGGAGCCCCGGTACCCCTGTGTAGTACGGCAGACTGGTGTAACTGTAGCCAGGAGGCAGCGCTGGGTTCAGGAACGTCTGCTGCGTGGTGTGGTGGGTTTGGGTCTGGCTCTGCTGCGGTTGGGCCAAAGTCGTTGCAGGAGCAGGGGAGGAGGCGTCGCCTCGGCCGAATTTTGTTAAGTCGCCTGTAGCAGAGAGGGAAGGAAACTGAGCAAGGAACAAACACAGTTTGTTTGCGCTCTAGCTCAGCCTGCAGGGGATGCAGCATCGCCATCAGCAACAAAACAACCCCTCTGCTAAAGCAGAAGCATCACAGCTGAAGCCCCCCCCACCCATGAAGGGATACCTGCTGTGCTTATTGCACTGCAGGACCAAGGAGCTGAGCATTGCACAAACCCCATCAGCTACTGGGTGCTGCACAAGCCTTGGGTCCCCTCTTGAAGCCCTCAGTCCCCAGCCCCCCCCCAATGTGAAGTGACACCTGCTGTTCCTATTGCTGTGCTTATTGCACTGCAGGATGGAAGAGCTGAGCATTGCACAAACCCCACCACCAGCTGCTGGGTGCTGCACAAGCCTTGGGTCCCCTCTGGAAGCCCCCAGCCCCCCCTAATGTGAAGTGACACCTGCTGTTCCTATTGCTGTGCTTATTGCACTGCAGGACCAAGGAGCTGAGCATTGCCTACACAAAACCCATCAGTTACTGGGTGCTGCACAAGCCTTGGGTCCCCTCTGGAAGCCCCCAGCCCTCCCCCAATGTGAAGTGACACCAGCTGTGCTTATTGCACTGCAGGATGGAAGAGCTGAGCATTGCACAAACCCCATCAGCTACTGGGTGCTGCACAAGCCTTGGGTCCCCTCTGGAAGCCCCCAGTCCCCAGCCCCCCCCCCAATGTGAAGTGACACCTGCTGTTCCTATTGCTGTGCTTATTGCACTGCAGGACCAAGGAGCTGAGCATTGACTACACAAACCCCATCATCTGCTGGGTGCTGCACAAGCCTTGGGTCCCCTCTTGAAGCCCCCAGCCCCCCCACCATGTGAAGTGACACCAGCTGTGCTTATTGCACTGCAGGACCAAGGAGCTGAGCATTGCCTACACAAACCCCACCACCAGCTGCTGGGTGCTGCACAAGCCTTGGGTCCCCTCCGTGCATCCACATCAGCACCCCAAACACAGCCCTACAAACACAGCAGCTGGGGGGGGCTGCCCTACACCCCATCCCTACCAGCTCCTGCTGAGGAGCAGAGCCAACCATCCTCCAGCTGAGTGTGTGTGAATGGCTCCTTTCTACAAGCTGAGCTCTCACCTCCCTCTTCTCTTGCCTGGTGGCACTGACCCAAAGGCTGCAGAGCTCCAGCAGCCCACAGGGAGCACTGGGAAGCATCGCTTCCTCTCCCCATCCTATGTTGGCAGTGGGGCTGAGCCAGTCCCCCCCTCTGCTCCTCTTTGGGAGCACCTGCTTGGCTCTCCTATACAAACACTCTCCCCATTCAGAGCTCACACAGTAAAGCCAGTGAATTTCCCCCAGCTCAAAGGCAAGGCCGAGGGCAGCCACAGACATTAATTAGCAGCAATGTTAAGCTGGCTAATTATGCATGCAGCGGGGCTGAACTCTGAGCTTGGCATTTCAGTGCTGGGTCAAAGCACTTCTGCAAAGAGCTCCTGATGAAGTGATGGGGGAGCAGTGCTGGAAAAGGAGAGATCCACCACGCCAGCAATTCCTTAAGCACACATGAGTTCAAAGCAACTGCTCCATTCCCCTACCAGAGTATGGATTGCTGCTCAGGCTGCCATCTCTTCCAGTCAGTGGGGTGGTGGGCGTAGGGAATGGGATGCTGTAATAATCCTGAAGGGTAAAAGAAAGGAGAAGTTTGACAAGCTCTGTTTGGAGACACAAAGCAGCCGCGCTGTGAAAAGCAGAGATTGCAGGCACCATCTGTGTGAGAGCAATGCAGTTCAATCGGTCACACTGAGGCTGACCTCAGCCTGCACAAGCCCAGGTTTCTCTTGCATGCACCGTCCCCCTCATCTGGCTATGGGAACAACCAGACAAGGTCTACTGGTGTGCAACCCCTCAGCCTGACTGTGCTTTCCCCACCACATCACAAGGGATGACGTCCTGCTTCCTAACTAAAAACCACCCTCAAATACTCAGTTACAGGATCAGAGGTGAGCTCTACAATGGCTCCTCGTGACACTGTTGGACAGAACAGCTCTGCTTGCTGCTCCCACTGATACAGCAGCATGAACTGCTGTTTATTCCCAAGGGTGAAGGGGGGATTCATTCATTGCCCCTCTACTAAAGAGGGGGGACCCTTCATCTCCCAGCCTGCAGCCAGCACTGCGATCTGTGCCCCATCCGCAGCACTCACCAATGGGAATCTCGTCTGGAGCATCTGCAGGTCGTCATATCCATACACCTGTGGCTAGAAAAAAGAGCAGGAGGTGACGTTAGAGACACAGAGCAGATAAAAGTCATTTATCCAATCGATACCCAACGTTCAGCCCAGGTAAAGCTGGAAGCAGAAGGTCCAGACCCATGTCATTCCCAAGGCAGCCAGCACTGCTGCAAGGCTGGCACTGCCAAGAGCTGCAGGGAGGAAGGAGAGCACCAAGGGCTGGCAGTGCTGATTCAGGCTGCATAGAGGCAGCTCTCAGCTCTCCTCTAAATGCAACTGCAGCACCCAAATGTCTTCACCTTCAGAAGGAAGCTGTGCCACCAACCCCAGCCCTCGTGGCATTGCTGCCCTTGTTCTGTATGATGTTTATCACACAGCTCCAGACCTGCACTAACCAAAGGGCAGCTCCCTTAGGGCTGTGATGGAAAACAGCAGCTCCAAACCCCTCAATCCTGATGCTGCCAGGGTTTGGTCACACAGTGAACCAGGTTAAAAGGTGGAACCAGGAAGGACAAAGTGACACAACGCTGCTGAGTGCTGGGGGGTCCCACTCACCGGGTAAGCATGGAGCAATCCTGGAGCCATGATGTACGGGTTAGGCAACAACGGTGGGACTCCAGGGGGGAGGTTGGGGGGGGCTTTTCCTGCAGAAGGGAAAGAAAAAGGAACGTTAAATGGCAAATCCAACATCAGAAACCATTTCTTTGAGGCTCCCTTGGTTCAGCAGCGGGGGAAGCACCTGATGTCGTTGCCACAGAGCTGCGAGTGGAGGCTGTCACTGTGGAGTTGCTGCTGAGGCTGAGGCCCAGGCTGCTGACGCTGCTGAGGCTGGATGAAACACTTACAACCGGAGGAGCAGCCGACACCGTGCTGGAGGAGGTGGAGAAAGTGCTAGCAGAAGAATGGAGGCTGGCTTCACTCTCCACGCTTGTGTGCTGGGGAAGGAAAGGGAGAGTTATGTCACATAACTGGCTGCAGGAATACTGCGGGATGCAGCTGATGCAATGCACTGCATTGCTCTGCCTGCACACACATGATCCCAAGAGCCTGCAGTGAACCCGGGGTGGCTGCAGGCTGCAAGGAAACCTGCTCTGCATCTGGATTCAGGCCTGAGATGTGAGAGCAGCCAGCACAGACTTGGGCAGCTGCATCCCAACCTCCCAATGGAGGTTTATTCTGCTGCAGGAGCTGCAGCAGGGTGTTTGTTTGAATGGAGGTTTATTCTGCTGCAGGAGCTGCAGTAGGTGTTTGAATGGTGCCACTCCATCAGCTGGGAGTTTGCTCCAGCAGCTGCTTCCAGCTCTGGGGGGGCATTTTTAACAACTACTATAGGCTCAAATGAAGCTGCTGTTATGGTGTGATGTGGGTAGAGGGTCAAACAGCCTTCAACAAGAGGTGCATGGGTGGAAATAGAGGGGTGCAGAGCTCCAGCAGACCCAGAGGTGCATGGGTGGAAATAGCGCTATCTATAGTGGTAAGGCCGCTCCAGCCATGGGGAGAATGCACATATACCCATCCCACCCATCGTGTGCTGGAGGCCCGGACGAGGACCCTGCTATGGGGGAGCAGGCTCCAGACCGGGGGATGCTCCGCTACTTGACCCACCCGCAGAGTGCCTGAGCAAGCAAAACACTCTGGCTCTCTCCCAAACACCACAACATCATCACAAAAATGCCTCCTCTCCAGCCCCATCCACACTACACCCAAATACAAGCGCTGGACAACACACGCGACTCGGCACGAATGCCCCACAAAACCCCCCCCGTGGCTCTAAGCAAAAACCCCACAAGATAATCCACAACAATCAGGGTTAACACATCCCACCCACGCACCAGTATATGGGGCAGACAGTTGCACAACCAGAAAGTTCTCTGGTCTCCAAGACACACCCCACCCACCACCCACACCCAGCCAGAAACTCACTCAAGTATCTCATACCCGCCGAGTACCCGAATCCCGACGCCACACCACAGAACACGACCCAGCCAAAACCACACCACGACCAAAACATCCCACCACACTCCCCCCACCCACAAAACACAACCACCACAACCAACCACAACTCACGCGACAACGCCTGCGAACACTGCATGTTAGCCAACCTCAGCTAGGAGGCAGGCAGCGATCGCCCGAGTACACGTCAGCGACTGCTAGGTGAGCGAACACAGGATGAGGCCATTGGGGCCTCATCGACAGCTTCACGGAGCTCACCTCAGGCTTGTAGCTATTGCATACTACTAGTCCGACCCTTGCAAGCCACGCTGCATACTAGTAGACCCTACTCTGACTCCTGCCTATAGTCCAAAGAGGGGGACTAGTGTATGCGCAGCAGCAAAGCACGAGCTCCAGGCAGCTGTCTGAGCAGCTTTCAGTGACTCGATCGGCCTCTGGTGCTTGTAACACGAAACGCAAACTTGTTAATTTCTGCTGGAGATCCTTGCACGGGAACACCCAGCACAGCTGCTCCTGCGTGGAGCGAGGATCCGTTGCTCTCCTGAGTGTGGGGGGTGTAGGGTATTTATATATCTGCAGACAGGAGCGATAGGATGGCAACCTGGTGTCCTCTTGGCGCTGGGTGTCTTCATTGAGTCGCTGGCTAGCTGAGTGGTGACGAGGCATGTGACAACTCAGAGCAGTGAGAGGCTGCAGCTCAGCAGCTAATCCCTTCGAAGTTTTGCTTCAGTGCCTTGGCCTTTTGGGCTTCTGTTGTTGCCCCACCCTTCTCCTATGGGCTCTTTGGGAAGGTTTGAAATGGGAAAGCTGCGCAGTTTTGAGTTCCGTTCCGCTTTTTACAGGCAGGGCTGTAAGGAGAGGAAAGACCGACTTTTTTTTGTGTTGTTTCATTCTCTTTTTAGTGAATCTCATCACTCTATTTCGTCCATTCAAGCAGGAGTCGAGTGCGTGTACCACAGAGCGGACACAATACAGACAGCACATTTACCATCCCCAGAACCACGCGTCAGGGACCAACTGTAGACGAACAGATGATCCCACCCAGAACCAGGCGTACCACAACTCCATCTCCTCCTCAGCCCAGAAAAGAACCTAACCCAGGGCCAAGGTAGGGAAGGGCAGGCTTCGCTCACCCTTTGTGTCAAAGGGTCGTGTATCAAGTGCTGCCTTGAGTGAGTGCCTCAATCAAGCCATTCCGCTAATGTGACTGGCAGCTGCACACCAACGTGGCACCTACTGAGGCTGCGGCTGGAGCCTCAAGCTGGTGTTGGGCTCACTGGGTCTGGGCGCGTGGGGTTTAACAGTGGTCAATCTGATTGCTGGCCCATGCTTCAGGGCTCATTCATGACATGCTATAGGGTGGCACCCGGCCAAGCCTTTAGTTTGGTTCCTCAAGGATTTTGATCTCTTCGCATGGTGCACCAGATTCAGGGTCGCACTCCCACTTTGTAAGCACACCCACAGAATCAGCTGAATGGACCCGGGTTGGAAGGGACACTCAAAGCGATCATAGTAGTTCCCAACCCCCCCCATAGTAGACGCCATAACGACGCCCAATTAAGAGACTTCCATAAACCCCTACACCCCATAGAATCAGCAGAAGACCCCGGCGTTGGAAGGCGACCCAAGGATCATCGTAGTTTCCCAACCGCCCCTGCCGTGGCAGGGCCAGAACATACACCTTACTGATCAGGTTGGCCCCAGAAGACCCCATAAGAGACGCCATAGTTCCCATAGACCCCATTGATCAGGTTGCCGGCATGCCCCCTCCAACCTGGCCTTGAACACCTCCCAAGGACGGGCATCCCACAACCTTCCCTGGCTCAGCCTGTTCCACTTCCAGGGCCTTCACCACTTAGGGCCCCTAAGTGAAGAACTCCCCCTAACAATCCCAACCCCTAAATCTTCCCACTTATCACCCCACAGGGAGACCCTTTCCCATAGAGCTCAAATCAGAGCAGACCTCCATATTCGACCTCGTAGAGCCCTCATAGGGACCCTTACGCCATAGTACACCCCATAGAGGCCCCCGTAGAGGCCCCAATGAGGGACCCCATATCACCTATAAGAGCCCATAAGGACCCCTTATCTTCCTTACCTCTAAATCTTCCTCTCAACTTGGATCCATTTCCGCGCTAATGTCCTACATTGTCAGCCCTTCCAAAAGAGTTCACTGTCCTACTCACCTTACAGCTGAGGGATGAAGGTGGGCAGGGCTGGAACCCTTGGCATTGAGTTTGGGAAAGGAGCGGCGTGCAATACTAACGCTTTGCTATTTCTTGCTCCTCAGATATGGTTTCAGTTTCCCGACAACCCCTCAGCCCGCTTACAAAGCACGCCAGGCTGTTGCAAGGTAAGAACCTGGCAGGTGCCCGTGGGTGTCTGGAGCCTCTCAGAACCCTTTGTTGTGCTGTTTCATTGCTTGGGATGACAGCTGCAGCTGGGTTAATAGCAAAGCCTTCTTCTTCTATGTGTCTGGGTTCTTTGTGCGTTTGCATACCGTCTGATAGACCGATCCGCGATTCCTCCGGAGTGCCTTCGTGCTGATAGTTTCCACAAAATCATTTATTTTGAGTCAGCCTCTGGAAGATCTTCACTACGTACATCGCCCCCAATGGCCATCAATCTTGCCGTCTGTGGGAGCGCCTGCATTTGGTAGAGGGGCTTGGAGCCTCTTTGGCAGAGTGACCCCATGTGTGGTTGTTGGGGGTGGGATACAACAGTGGAAATGGGGCTGCAATTGAAGGTGAAGGCCGCAGCAATTCCGCAGCTCGGCCTTTAGAACGACGAGCCCCTGGTCTGGTCCTATCACAGTGGCTGGCCAGGTCATCTCCGAAGACGAGCATGCTGGAGAGCTGCCCTTTAAACAGCCACGGCTCGCAATAGTTCTGCACTTCACCGATGCATTACGAAAACTGCACGAGGACCCGCAGAGCCCCGCAGTGAAGGACTCTGATCCCCGGCCTCTGCTCCCAACATAGGCCGCGCCTCTCAATGACGGCGGTGGTCTGCCGTGGCGAGCTCGCTTTACGCTAGAGACACTCGGCCAGCCAACACTCGACGGCTCTGAGGCAGCCTGAGCCACAATGAGAGGCTGCCAGCACCAGCACCGCAGCCCAGTCAAGCAGGGTGAGCGCAGCAGGGACACAGAAGATATACTAAGGCTAAAAGAGCTCAGTCCTGGGGGAAGAGGCGTGGGGGTGGTCAGATCCCAATCCGAAAAGGCACTTAGGGGAGGGGGGGGGGTCCATGTGGAGCTGCTTGTTTGGGGGCTCTCTGCGCGCCTGCCCATTACTCTGGTTAACAGTATCGGGCTCTGCGGGGCACGGCTCCGGCATGCCTGTTTGGCTAGCCACAACCCCCAGGCAAATCTAAAACATGGTAGAATCCAGGGTTGGATGCAGAGGAAGAGGCTGAGCTGTGGCCAGCGTGATCCTTCGCTCTGCAGGAAGGTCAAGACAGCCTTTCCCTTCAGGGGTAGTGGCAGGCCTTGTGGTTTTTGGCATCTACTCACTTCATGCCAGTCAATGGGAAGGGGATCTGGCCTGGTGCTGCCAGCTGAGGGTTGCTGATGCCGTTAACGAAACCACTCCTCCTTTTCTGCAGTACGGTTAACCAGGAACCCAAGCAGAACAGTCCTGTCCTCATCCACATCCTCTGGGCGAACATGCAACTTCAACTGCTCTGGTGAAGTCTGGGTTTTGTTTGGAGCTTTCTGCATCCCCTCTATTTCTCACCCATGCACTCCTCTGGGTCTGCTTGGAGCTGCTGCATGCCCTTATTTCCCATCCACCACATGCACACTCTGGGGTCTGGCTGGAAGCTCTGGCATCCCATCGTCAATTTCCACCTCATCGGGCAACCTGCTTGCGGTCTCGACTGGAGCTCTGCCAAGCTGGTCGGGCTCCTCTATTGTCCACCTCCCCATGCACCGTCTGGGTCCTGGCTGGAGGCTCTGCACGCGCTTTATTTTCCCACACCCATGGCACCTCTGGAGTCCTGCTGGAGCTCTGCATCGCCTC
>NC_029540.1:1575430-1595514 GCF_001577835.2 Coturnix japonica
ATGCTTAACAATCATATTGTGTCTGGTTGGGGGGATGCTATGGGGGAGAGTTCAGCCTGGGGCGATGCTTACATATATTGTGTGCTGGGGGGGGATGCTATGGGGAAGGCATTTTAGCTGGGGTGGATGCTTAACAATATATTGTGTGCTGGGGGGGGATGCCTATGCGGGGGGAGTTCAGCCTGGGGGGGCTTAAATCATATTGTGTGCTGGGGGGGGATGCAATGGTGGAGGGGTCAGGCTGGGGGTGCATTAAACATATATGTGTTTGCTGGGGGGATGCAGTGGGAAGCGGCTAGGCGGGGGATGCTTACATTATATGTGTGCTGGGGGGATGCAATGGGGAAGGGCTCAGCTGGGGAGATGCCCTTACATCATATTGTGTGCTGGGGGGGATGCAATGGGAGGGCTCAGCCTGGGGGGCTGTTGAACATATATTGTGTGCTGGGGGGGGGATGCAATGGGGAACGGGCTCAGCTGGGGGGTGCTTAACATCATATTGTTGTGCTGGGGGGGGGAATGCTATGGGAAGGGCTCCAGGCTGGGGATGCACATCATATGTGTGTGCTGGGGGGGGTGCAATCGGGGAAGTTTTCAGCCTGGGGATGCTTTTCATATTTGTGCTGGGGGGGGGGATGCAAATGGGGAGGGCTCAGGCTGGGGGATCTTAAATATATTGTGTGCTGGGGGGGGATGCAATGGGGAAGGGTCAGCCTGGGGATGCTGACATCATATGTGTGCTGGGGGGGGATGCAATGGGAAGGGCTTCAGGCTGGGGGATTAGCTTCAACATCATGATTGTGTGCTGGGGGGGGATGCAATGCGGAGGGCTCAGGCGTGGGGATGCTTAACAGTCAATTGTGTGTGGGGGGGGGATGTATGGGGAAGGGATCAACCTGGGGATGCTTACATCATATTGTGTAGCTTGGCTTGGGGGATTCTTATGGGGTAGGGCGTCAGCTGGGGGCATGCTTAACATGCTTATGTGTGTGGGGGGGGGATGCTATGGGGGAGGGTCAGCCTGGGGGATTGCTGCTCTTGAGGAGGTGATTGAGCATCTCTGTGTTTCTCCCCTTTGCCTTCAGATTTCCTGCGCTGGCGTGTGGAGATGCTGGCTCAGCAGATATTCAGGGTTAAACCTGCAGTTGCGGGCGTTGCAGTTTTGGTTCCGAGCTTGTTCTCGCCGAGTACGAATCGACGCCACGACCAGCGCTGCTGTTAAGCCAACATCACGAGCAGTCTGTAACCAGCACTGCTAGGTGAGCAACACAGGAGGGCAATGGGGCTCATCACAGCTTCAGGAGCTCACCTGCAGGCTTGTAGTATGCATATTACTAGTAGACCCTTGCAGCCACGCTGCATACTAGTAGACCCTTTCTGACTCTGCCTATAGTCTCAAAAGGGGGGACAGTGTATGCGACAGCAAAGCACGAGCTGCCAGCAGCTGTTCTGAGCAGCTTCAGTGACTGATCGCCTCTGGTGCTTGTACAGAAAGCAAACTTGTTAATTCTGCTGGAGATCCTGCACGGGAACACCCAGCACAGCTGCCCTGGTGAGCAGGATCCGTGCTCTCCTGGTGTGGGGGGTGTAGGGTATTTTATATATCTGCAGACAGGGATAGGATGGCAATCCTGTGTTCCTCTTGGCTGGGGTGTCCATTGGTGCTGGCACTGAGTGGTGACTAGGCTGTGACACTCAGAGCAGTGAGAGGCTGCAGCTCAGCAGCATCCCTTCTAGGTTTGCTTCAGTGCTTGGCCTTATTGGGCTGCTCTGTTGTGCCCCCCCTCCTATGGGGCTCTTTGGGAAGGTTTGAAAATGGGAGAAGCTGCAGTTTTGTTCCGTTCGCTTTTACAGCAGGGCTGTAAGGAGGGAAAACGACTTTTTTTGTGTTGTTTTCTTCTCTTTTTAGTGATCTTCATCACTATTTCGTCCATTCAAAGCAGGAGTCTGGGTTACCAGAGCGGCACAATACAGACAGCACATTTACCATCCTCCAGAACACAGCGTCAGGGACCACTGTACGAACAGAGATCCACCCAGACAGGCGTACCAACTCCATCTCCTCCTCGCCCGAAAAGAACCTACCCAGGCCAAGGTAGGGAGGCAGGCTTCGCTCACCCTCTTGTGTTCAAGGGTGTGTATCAAGTTGCTGCCTTGAGTAGAGTGCTCATCAAGCCATTCCGCTAATGACTGCAGCTGCACACAACGTGGCACACTGAGCTGCGGCTGGGAGCTCAAGCTGGTGTTGCTCAACTTGACCCCCAGGCTGAGCCCTTCCCCATTGCATCCTCCCCCCCCCCCCATAAATAGATTAAACAGGAAGGCCCCACACCTTTGATGTTAAGGATGCTTTTTTCTTCTGCTGTTTCAGCTTCTGCTGTGCAGGCTGAGGACTGGACGACTGGTTGTCTGAGGAGCCCGGGGACATTTGGGGAACGGGGTTGGCTTTGCTGGGCAGCGGTGAAGATGGCGGAGCCGGCACGGTGGTGGAGGCTGTCACCACAGGCTGCTTCTCCTGCATGAACACCTCTATCATGGTGGAGGTGGACGTGAAGGCCTGTCTCTTGGCAAAGGGGCTGTGCACAGAGGAGTCTGTTGGGTTCTTGAGATCTATTGGAGAGGAGAAAGCACTGAATTAGGCTTCATTTCTTCCTTAGAAGTCAAGCACTGCACACGCTGCTGCTTGGGGGCCTGTTAAGCAGAGAATCCCCAGCTCCCACCTCGATGCTTTCACCAGCATCATACTTTGATTTTAAGCCCCTCTTCCCTGAGTTCATTCCACCACCTCCATAGGACAAAGCAAGCTCAGCAAGCAGAACTCCTCCATCCTCCAGCATGGAGGTATTGCAGGCCTCCCTGCCACAGGTTTGGTGCTGTTTCCTTCCCCTCCTGTTCTCCCTGCCTGCTCCTTCCCCCCCCCAGCAACGCTGCTGCCCACCCCCAGTGTATTGACACACAACTCCCATTCTGCCCCGCTGTTCTCCTCTGTGGCTCCTTGTCTGGAGAGCCCAGGAGCTGCCAACACCGACAGGGCTCAATTTGGAATTCAGCTTCGATTTGAACCAGAGCCATTTCACTACAGCAAGAAAGAAAGAGCGCAGCGCTCAGCTGCAGCAGGGCTCAGCATCTCAGCTACAAAGCAGGAGCTTCTATCAGCCTTTGCTTCTTCATGCCAGCATAGAGGTAGAGTTACTTCTTGGCATCAAACAGCCACCAGAATCACATTCCTTTTTAAGATGCATCAGGTCAGCAGCGAGGTGGCACTGACAAGTGTTTGTATTCAGAGCCATTCAATGCAGGTGCTTGCTGGCAGACCCGCTGTCATTACACCCAGCACTAAAAGCACCTGACATTCCTCCAGCTGAACTCAGGTTGTGAACCCAAGGAGGAAACAGAGCTGCCTCCCTTACCGTACTGCACGAGGGATGAGGTCTGCGTGGCCGATCCCATGTCCCAGGAGGAGGCAGCGCTGCTGCTGCCTGGCTGGCTGTGCTGAGCTGCCAGCTGGGCCAGAGCCTGGGCCGTCTTGAACTGCTCCAGGAACTGGGAGCCCGTGGTGCTGCTGCCTTTGGCCTCCCCGACGTCTCCAAAGCCTTTCCCCAGCATGCTCACCTGTAATTGCAGCATGGAAATACAACATCAGCATCTCCTCTGCATGGGAATTTGGCTTAGGATGGGGGGGTCTCAACACCCTGCTGCTCCCCCCCACCAGGGAGATCTCATTCCTGCCATCCCACACCTCAAACTGTTCCATTTTCAAGTCTGATGGGGGCAAGAGAGAGCAGGAAAGACCCCAAGCATCTCTCATGAAGCAATGAGATCAATGTCTCTATCTACAGCCAACCCAGAGCAATGAGATGCCAGGCTGCTGCTTCCCACCTTGCCCAAACATCATATAGGACACATGGAAAGCCCAATCATCATATAGGACACACGGAAAGCCCAAACATCATATAGGACACGTGGAAAGCCCAATCATCATATGGGACAAGTGGAAAGCCCAATCATCATATGGGACACATAGAAAGCCCAAACACTATATAGGACACGTGGAAAGCCCAATCATCATATAGGACACATGGAAAGCCCATATAGGACACATGGAAAGCACTGCCTATAGAAGTGCTGCTCCCTTACCATGCTGTGATGGGAGAAGGAGTTCCCAGAGGCCGGCTGGGACATGGTGCTCTGCTTGGAATTGCTGAACACCAGAGGCTGAGCCAAGGATGGAGCCTGGGAGGACTCCAGGTTTGTTGACTCATTCTCCATGGAAGAAGGTGTCTTTCCTAGCAGCACTGCAAGGTCGATTCTGGATGAGGAAAGAAAGAAAACCCATTGAGGTGAGCAGGAGCTCCAGCATCGCTTGCTCTCACAACAGTTCTACCTCCGACCCCACTGTTCTCTTCTCACATCCAATAGATCTGCAATAGAACTTTACACAGCCGACACCAGCAGCCTCAAAGGAGCCTGGCAGCATCCTATCTGCATTCATAGGGCCCACACTTCCAACACTTAGAAAATAGCCCCAAAATCTGAAGAACCAGCAAAGAACCGAGCCAGAACATGGGCCCAAAACCTCCTTTACTCAACCCTCTATGTTTTAGTCTGTGTTAGCTTATTCAGAGCTGCAGGGTAAGGCTGGGATGGGACTCGTGTGCCCCTTGTATGTCATGCCCTGAGCCATCACCTCTGTCCGGCTGTGATTGTCACATTCTCTGTAGGCAGAGGCACTGAAGACACATTGGATGCAGTGAAGATCTTTGTCTCAGACAGCTGAAAGACAAAAGGGGGGGGAAAAAGGAACCTAAGTCAGACCAGCACATCAGGACTGCCCATAAAGCACAAAGGTGTTGGGAATTAACAGCCACAACCAGCTCAAGGAGCCGAGTGTGTGATCTTCACTATTTGGCTCCCAACAGAATCAGCTCTTGTGATCTGTATCACAAGCAACGTTTCCTCATTCATCACAGCTCCTGGTGCTGGGAGCCCACCCTGGGCTCTGCCTGCACTTTGCAGAGGAGCAATCTGTGCTGCTTTACTTGCTGTGCACAGACAGGGCAGCACCAGGCAGCAGTTGTACAGGGGAGGGGTTGGAGGGTACCTACATCTTCATTCCAGTCCTCCGTGCCCCACTCCTCCGTCGCGGCCCTCCATGCACCTACAGTGGGAACAGAAAGCAAACAAGTCAAGCGCACAGCAAAGCTCTTCCAAGAGCAATGGAAGCACTGGGGGGGGGCTTGGCAAGCAACTGACAGGACTCTATTTGCCAACCAGAAGTCAAAGCAGCCGACCCCAACCCCAAACTTAGGGGCAGGTTCCCATGATGGTGAGGATAAGCGGAACCAGAGGGACCCTGGGCCAGCAGGGAGGGCAGCACACACAGCCCAGCACCCAATGGACACAGAGCTCAGCGTGGAGCCCCTCAGCCCCTTCTCGAGACCCCCTCCTACAGCTGCGATCCCAGCAGCTCTGACAGAGCTCCTCCAGGTTGGGTTCCCCACCAGGCATTGCACAGAGCAATGGGACCGTTCTGGGGCTCAGCTTGCTTCCCCCCCCCCCAACCCCAAGCATTGAAGCCTCACCACACCACAACATGTATTAAGGGACAGGAAAATGTGCCAGTTTCAGAGTAATGGCCAAAACCAGCAGCTTAAAGCACCAGGGGGCAAAGCAGATTTCAGACACCATCCATTGCAGCACCATTTGCAAGAGAGCAAGATCTCCAGAAGGGAAAAGCTTTGCCCGGCTGCATCTCCTGCTCACAGACACAAGTTAAGCTCCAGATGCTGGATTTCACATGGGGGATCCCAAACCCATCAGGTAACTTGGAATTGGGAATGAGGAACATGGGAGCACTTCCCATTGCCAACAGATCCTGGGCCAAACCACCCACTGCTGTGCCCAGGGCAGCATCAGGAGGGGGGAGCAGAGCACCACAGTGGGGTTAACCCTGGGGTTAATCAACTACCAGCAGCTTATGGGGCACAAACAGAACGTGGTGAATGAGGGCTGGCACATACTGCTGTAAGACCCATTGGGCTGTTGGATTTGGGGGGAAGAACAAAGGTTTTCCCCATTCATGTTTCAGCTACGGGGCCAAAACAGCTGCTTATCTATTGGTGGGGTGTTCGGAGCAACAAATGAGCACTGAAATGAGCCAAGAAACCCTCTTGGATGGATGTTCAGTTTGATTTAGGGATAGAGATATGGACAGAACGTGGCTCCTTTGGGTGCTGGGAGCCTCAGGGTGCTGCTCCTCCCTGTGTTGAGGCTCCCAGCAACCAGCACAACACAGTGTGTTGGGGAGCTGAGCTTTGTGCTGCTCACACCCAGATCACCATAGAGAGACCCCAATGCAGCACAGGGCTCTGCTTTTATTGCTCGTTTTGGGGGGGAAAGAAGACAAAAAGCAAAGCAGCAAGGAATTCAGAATGGAATCCAGCCCTGCATAGAAAGGCCTTTAAAGAGCAGCTGCTCAAAGCAAGGAAAGGAGAGGAAAATCAAGAGTGGTTTGCAAATATCAGTGTTATCTTTTGGGGTATTTTAGGCTGAATTGCATTGCCCTGCATTGCAGCACAGGGGGTTCAAGTAGTTTAGCAGAGAGATGATGGGCCCCAATGCAAAGCAGCTGCTCAATGCACTTATGGGTTTGCTGGAAAACAAAGAGATCCCATTGGGACCTCAAGGCTTGTCCCAAAGGGAAGATCTCTTACCCTAAGCTGGATGTGAGCAGCCCAGACCCCACCTGCAGCCACCCCAAATGGTTGGAGGACTGAGCCAACCCACAAAGCAGCGTCAATGCAGACAAAGGCACAAGGGTGGCACAGCCAGCAGCCACGTGTTAATGGTTAACCAGGGGGTCAGAGCTGGAGGTGCTTCAGAACAGAAGCATTCCATGTCCCATCCTCACCCCTCAGCAGCTCCCTTTCCTCTTATAGCTTCCAAGAGCAAAGCAAAGGGGCTGTGAGCTCCTTGTAATGGCTGCAGCACCTGCTTTGCCACCCACACCAGCAGGAGCCAGGCAAGCAGCCCTGATGTTTGGGGCTTTCTTTTGGACACCCAGCAGCCTTAATAAGGCAAAGTGGAGCAGCCCACGGGTCTCTCTCAGCTTCACGAGGCATGAGATAAAGCAGGAAAGGACTGACCTGACTTGGAGGTATTCAAGGCCAGGCTGGATGTGGCTCTGGGCAGCCTGGGTTGGTGGTTGGTAACCCTGCATGCAGCAGGGGGGGGTTGAAAGCAGACGATCCTTGTGGTCCTTTTCAACCCAGGCCATTCTATGATTGTAATGAGCACTGAGCAGCATCCTGCTCACCCCAAAGCACCACAACACCCCATAGGGCAGCAAAGCAGCGTGACAGAGCAGGGTACCAAAGCAGCCCTCAAACATCACTCACCAAAGGCCAGCTGTAAGCAGGGGCAAAGCACCGAGGCAGCTGAGCAGAGCTAAGCACCCTCACAGCAGCATTCTGAACCCCTGTGTGCAAAATGCAGCAGGGCTGAGCTGCAGAGATGGGGGAGCATCACTCAGCAGTGGGGCTGAGCTGCTTTGTGTTCTATGAGGGCTCTGTCATAGCAATGGGGCTGAGCTGCTCTGAGCTCATGGAGGGTTCCGTCATAGCAATGGGGGCTCTGTCATAGCAATGGGGCTGAGCTGCTCTATGAGGGCTCTGTCATAGCAATGGGGCTGAGCTGCTCTGTGCTCTAGGAGGGCTCTGTCATAGCAATGGAGCTGAGCTGCCTTGTGCTCAAGGAGGGCTCTGTCATAGCAATGGGGCTGAGCTGCTCTATGAGGGCTCTGTCATAGCAATGGGGCTGAGCTGCCTTGTGCTCATGGAGGGCTTTGTCATAGCAATGGGGCTGAGCTGCTCTATGAGGGCTCTGTCATAGTAATGGGGCTGAGCTGCTCCTGGAGGGCTCTGTCATAGCAATAGGGCTGAGCTACTCCTGTAGGGCTCTGTCATAGCAAAGGGGCTGAGCTGCTCTAGGAGGGCTCTGTCATAGTAATGGGGCTGAGCTGCTCTGTGCTCTATGAGGGCTCTGTCATAGCAATGGGGCTGAGCTGCTCTGTTCTCATGGAGGGCTCTGTCATAGCAATGGGGCTGAGCTGCCTTGTGCTCATGGAGGGCTCTGTCATAGCAATGGGGCTGAGCTGCTCTGTGCTCATGGAGGGCTCTGTCATAGCAATGGGGCTGAGCTGCTCCTGGAGGGCTCTGACATAGCAATGGGGCTGAGCTGCTCCTGTAGGGCTCTGTCATAGTAATGGGGCTGAGCTGCTCTAGGAGGGCTCTGTCATAGCAATGGGGCTGAGCTGCTCTATGAGGGCTCTGTCACAGCAATGGGGCTGAGCTGCCCTGAGCTCATGGAGGGCTCTATCATAGTGCTGGGGATGCAGCGCTGCTGGGGGGGCTGAGAGCAGCACCTGAGCTCCATTGACCCGCCTGGAAAGGGTGAAACCTCTCCCAGCTCACATTGGAGGTGTCAGCATTAGTAAAAGCACGGTCAGAACAAGCATCAAAACTCGTTAAAGTGAATGAATTAAGAGAGGAGAACGACATATCCATAGATATTTCAAGTTGGGTGGGGGGGGAAAAATAAAGGGAGCTAATAAAAGTAAAGGGATCCGGGGCAGTCGGTGCACCTGGATGTATCGTACCAGGAGCAGAGTCAAATTTTCGGGGATAATTTGAGCCCTCACCCCCAATGAAATCAAGTCCTGAAACAAAAGAAAAGACAAGAAAAAAAAGAAAGAAAACCAGTGAATTTGGACCCTGGTGAAGCCGTTCTGCTGCTATGTGGGTATTGTAAAGAAGATGCCCAAAGGCACCACAACCAAACCTGGCATCACTGTGGCCAATGCATCACCCTACAGCAGCCTGAGAAATGGCTTTGAAAGGGAAATACCCCCCCCAAAAAAGCAGGGAGGGAACAGCTGAGCTCAGAGCTATAATCTCATGGAGGACCTGAAGGTGTTTGTTCAATAAAGGCTTTTCCTAAGGACATAAAAGTGAGGTGAGCGCTGCTTTGGTGGCACATCCAGCTCTGAGTCTCTGAGCTGCCACATTAGAACCACAAGCTGAAGGTTCCTCTCATACAAAGGATGAATTCACTTCACTTACTTGTACCATCGTCCGGCTCGAAGCTGCCCGTGTTGTTCCACGTGTTGCTGTTATTCCCATAGCTCTCATCCGTGCTGGTTGGCTCAGCGTAGTCAGCTGGGTTGAAAGTTCTGCCAGACAGAATAGGGAAGATTTCAATCTCTTTTTCCCTGCACCATTGATTGAATTCCCACTGTAACAAGGCTAAGAGATTGCCTGAAGGGTCTCTGCCCCATAGAGAGCTGCATCAGCCCTTCCATACTGCGGGATACAACTTTTATTGGTGATTTTTAACATGAATAAAGTAAAAGATGGAGGTAAAAGGCAACATACATGCACAAAGACTTGACTCACCCCATGCCTTGGGCAGAGAATCTTCCTCCCCGCCGTCCAGAGCCGCCTGTAAGATACACATAGAGCTGCAGCACGAGGACAAGAACCATCCCAGCAATATACAGAGCTCTGATGCCCTCAATATGGAAGCACTGAGGATCCCCCTGAGCTGATGGGTTTGCAGTGTCTTTCTATGTACGTGAATGGCCTCAGCTGGCTGGCAGTGCCATCAGCCACACATTGATTCCAGGTTTGGATGAGGTTTCCAGCTGGCAAAAGCTGGAGCGATGAACCCCAGCTTCTCATTCCTGTTATGTGCATCAACTCCTGAGCTGCACAGATCTCACAGGAGAATGAATTTCTGCTGCTTAGCACTTAAAAACCGAGCCAAGGGTTTGCATGGGTGGGGATGGGGAGGATCCAGACCCTGCTGCAAACAGGCAGACAGGATTCTCTGCATAGGGAAGCCACACTCAGCTCCATTGAGCTGTGAGAGCTCCCTATAGCTCCCAATGCACCCACAGCCACATTCAGGTGCTGAGTTCAAGTGCTGGATTGAACAAACCAAGCTCTAATTAATCAGCTTAGCAGCCTCCCTTGTCAGAGAGGTCCAGGCTTCACCACCCCCCCCTGTACCTACAGCCCTGTGTTACCTCGGCCCCGGCCACGTCCCCGTCTCCCTCTCTCTGTTCCTCTTCCAGTCGAGCCTCCACTCTTCCCACCATCCAGCCCGTTCTCCTGGCCCCGAACTGAAAGACAGAACAACACAGGGACCACGTTAAGACCATCACAGACCAGACTTGGCCCCATTGCTGGGTTCATTTCTGGGCTCATTGCTGGGTTCATTGCTGGCCCTATTGCTGGCCCCATGGCTGGGCTCATTGCTGGGCCCATTGCTGGCCCCATTGCTGGGCTCATTGCTGGCCCCATTGCTGGGCCCATTGCTGGCCCCATTGCTGGGTTCATTGCTAGGCCCATTGCTGGGTTCATTGCTAGGCCCATTGCTGGGTTCATTGCTAGGCCCATTGCNCCCATTGCTGGGTTCATTGCTAGGCCCATTGCTGGGTTCATTGCTAGGCCCATTGCTGGGTTCATTGCTAGGCCCATTGCCGGGCTCATTGCTGGCCCCATTGCCGGGTCCATTGCTGGGCTCCTGTTGTCATTGCTGTCATCCAGCCGGGATTATCCCTGTGCTCTGCTCAGCCCTCAAACTGCTGAACATGGTGGCCATGCAGGGGAATGAACACTCCATGACGCTTCTAATAACAAGAGCATCACCCAAGGACGCATCTCATGCTGCCACCCGAGGGTGACTCCCCCCAGCACAGGGTGCTCAGCACAGCGGGATGTGACGGTGTAAGGGTATAAAGGGGTAGAATGGTGGGTACATACACTCTCTGCCACGGCTGGCACCCCGGCCCCGTCGCGGCGGCCCCCCACGTCGCCTGCTGAAATCCCGATCTCTCTCCCGGTTCTCTTTGCTCTCCTCACTGGGTTCTGTCTGTCCGCTGTCCTTCTGTCCCGAGACGCCTTTCTTCTTCCCGACCATCTCCCAGGAATGCTGGAGGTTTGTCAAAGGGGAAAAGCAATTAACACAAGGCTCAAAAGCTCCAAATTCAGAGCGCTCTGCAGTCATTGCTTCAGGGGGGGGCTGCTCTCTAAAACCCAAATCCCCCCCTACAACCATGGGAGGACAAGATCAGAATTTACACACAGGTGAATTCAACCCATAGAATGACCCAGGTTACAAAGGAGAAACCTCCCAGGCTACTCGTGTCTCACTGTGGCTCTTGTATCAAGCCTGGAGTGTATGTTTTATCCCCAAATCTGTGGTGACATTGAATTGAGCCTCACCACTCACAGCACCCGACCCTACCGTGTCCGGATTGCCCTCCAGCAGCACATTGATGGCTCTGTTCACATCCCCATTGCAATCGTGCAGAGCAATCACACACTCATCCTGGTTCTTCCCCGTGATGTCAATCAGCTGGAAAGAAGAAAACACCAAAATCAGGGCGTTCCATACCCAAAAAGCACCAACATCAACACTGATCTCAGATGGAAGCATGGAGGATCCCAGAAGAGAAATCCCACATAGAAATGGCAGCGTTCCCTGCTTAGTGGTGCCCTCAAACAAGCAATAAATGCCCAGCAATGAGGGTGGGAGTTTCTGAGTCCCATCATAGAGCAGCCCATGAGCTCCTTGTGCTGCTGCTCCTTGTGCTTTAAGGCTGCATTGAGCAGACCCAGGAGAGCCACAGCAGCACAACCCCCTGCCATCACCCTCCCCTTTTATATATACTCACTTGTTTCACCTTCTCCTCAAAGTCAGCGTCGTTGTGGTCCGAAATCATCTGTGCAAGTCGAATCTGTTCCGCAGTGGCCTGAAGAGATGGGGGGATAATCAAGAGAGTGGTTAGTGTGGAGCTCCCAAAGGCCACAATGCTTCCAGGCTGCACCAAGGAGTGGATGTGATGGTGTTAATGGGAGGATGGAGGCTCCAGAAGGCATAAAAGGCAAAGGGGAGCAAGGGAAGGTGTCCCACGTCACCCTCATCACCACCAGAACATAGAGACAAAGTGCAGGAGGCTCTGGAGACCCAATAGGACCCAATGGAAGCACACTGCCCCTGCCATGGTTCCGCCTGCTCTTACCTGCGGCCGCTGCTTGTGCTGTGTCTGGCTCTGTGTCTGTGTCTGCTCCCAGCTCCCCCGGGCTCGGTTAGTGCCCACCGATGTCATCATTTACAGTATATACAAATAACAGTATTTACAAGGTAGAAGTCTGCGGTGGAATGGGGGAGAAGAGAGAATAGGATGTTAGAAACTGGAAACAAATGGCAGCACCAATATGGGGTGAGACAGCACAGCCCCATATTGCACACAGAGGGAAACACACCCCTGGGAAGGGCTGAGCTGGTACAGAACCACCCCATAGAACACACAGGGCTTCATAATCCATAGGGCAGCTTTGATCTGAGGGTGGGACATCCCAAAGCCTGCGAGGATCCTAAAAGCTCCTAATTATTCTCCTCCTTTTATGCCTCCAGTTCCAGGTGCTGCTGCAGCCCTGTCTATAGGGTATGACCCCGTATAGAACCAACTGGGCCTTTCACCTCCCCCATCCCCTATATCAGACCTTGGAACATTGTTTTCTTCTATCAATTACTCCAGATTCCAAAGCTGCCATATAAAAAAGGAAAGAACTCGACGCCAATATGGGATAACAGCAACGAGGTGCTGGAGCTCAATGAGGATGCAGAGGTGCTCAATGAGGATCAGCAGCCTAATGCTGCAGATAAAGGGGAAGATCCCAACACCAACAGGCAGCATAGGGGGCAGAAAGGGATGGCAGCGCCCTATAGGGGGGGCTGCCCATAATAGGGACCCTCAGCAGCTGTAGGATTGACCCTATGGGGGTAATGAGGCCTCATAGCAGCTTAAGGAGAGCGCTGTGTCTGCACTAACTCAACCTGCAGCTCCAATGGGGTCCAACACTGCTCTGCCCACAGCCTTAATGCACATTCTGCTCAGCCCTGCTGCATTTTAGGGCCCGTTCCATCATTTTACATGCAAAAACACCCCAACAAAGGCACCAAAGCAGCAGCAACTTCACTCCTCCCACCTGTATCACCATTGCAATGCAAACCTTCCCTATCCCAGCACCCAAATGATGGGCTCCATAACGAGCTCGGGGTGCATTTATCACCCATTTCATCTCCTTTTCCTTTTGCTTTCGGGTGGCAAAACAAAACCACGCGGCGACGGAGGCCAAACAAAGCAAAACCCAGAGAAAATGAGAACAAATAGGGAAAGCTTCGAGATAAAGGGGATGGGATTGGAGGTAAAAGGAGCAGAGCAGCCCAGGGATGTTGCATTAAAGGGGCTGCAATGAGCCGCCTGCCCCAGCAAAGCCCAGGGCTGCAATGGAGGCTCTATAATGAGAGTGTGATACGGAGACAGAGCGACACGGTTCAGTTTATTGGGGATTCAATGGGGTTATTGGGGTTACAATGCGGGACGGGGCTCTGTGCTCATGGGTGATGCCAGGGGAGCCCCAGCACGGCCCGGCCTCAGTTTCCCTTATGGCTTAAGGGAGGAAAAGCGGCATCTCCGCCCCCTCCTGCATGTTATAAAGGCTCCAAAGGAAAAGGACAACACGGGGGGTAACGAGTGAGGAAAGAGAGAGACCGAACTACGGAACGGGGAACTGCAGCACGAACGGATCCGTTCCCTGCGGGGAGAGCACCGTGTGGGGCCGGTACCGGGCCCCGAAGCGGCACCGGGCTCAGGCCCGTAAGCGGCACCGGGCCCTGCCCCGAAGCGGCACCGGGCCCTGCCCCGAAGCGGCACCGGGTTCAACCTCGAAGAGACACCGGGCCCGGCCCCGTAAGCGGCACCGGGCCCGGCCCCAAAGCGGGATCTGGTCAGCCCTGAAGCGGCACCGGGCTCGGCCCCACAGCGGCACCGGGCCCGGCCCCACAGCGGCACCGGGCTCAGCCCCATAAGCGGCACCGGGCCCGGCCCCATAAGCGGGATCCGGTCAGCCGTGAAGCGGCACCGGGCCCGGCCCCGAAGCGGGATCCGGTCAGCCCCGTAAGCGGCACCGGGCTCGGCCTCGAAGCGGCACCGGGCCCGGCCCCGAACCGGGATCTGGTCAGCCCTGAAGCGGCACCGGGCTCGGCCCCACAGCGGCACCGGCTTCAGCCCCATAAGCGGCACCGGGCCCGGCCCCGAAGCGGGATCTGGTCAGCCCCGTAAGCGGCACCGGGCCCAGCCCCGCATCACGCAGCTCCCCCGGTTCATCTCAGCGTGGCCGCGCCTCCCCGAGCCCTTTGTGCTCCCGGTCCCCTCCGCCTCCCGCCGCCGGGATCCGCCCGTTCCCGGTGCGGCCTATTGTGGGCTCCCAGCCCGCTCCCCGCCGTCCCGTATCGCACAATGGGGGCGGCCCCATCTTACAAGGCCCGGCCCGGACCCCCCCCCCCCCACTCTCTCCGCCTCCCCCCGGCAGCTCGGCGCCAGGCCGGGCCGCTTCCGCCCTCATGGCCGCGTTCCGGCCGCCATTCCCCCCGCCCGACTCGGCCGCCCCCGCCCGTCCGTCCCGCTCTCACCTGCGGCGGCCGCGCGTTACGCCAGCCCGAGGCTGGGCCCGGCCTACTAGGCCGCAAAGAGCCTGGAGGGGAGCGGGGAGCGAGAAACCGAGCCGGGATGGCTGGAAAAGGCCTAAAAGGGACGAATGAGGCCGGGGGGGAACCTGAGGAGCCCGGGGGGGAGGGAGGGGAACGGCGGGGGAGGGGGGGGGGGCGGGAGGGGCCGCGAGGACGAACCGGAGCCGCCGCCGCCGCGAACCAACTTTACCTGAGTCTCCACACACTGACACTGCCCAGCGCCGCCCGCCCCCATCACGTGACGCGGGCTGCGGGGGGCGGGGCCAGCCCCGGTTTCTGCTCCCACGTGACGCGTGACGCGCTGCGTGGAGTCACGTGATTAGGGAAGTAGGCTCGCTTCCTGTTCCGCGTCACGTGGTGAGGGCGCGGGGTGGCTTCGGTGGCCGCCATGTTGTGCGGCCACACGGCGGGACGGGGATGGCGGGGACCGGGAGTAACTGGTTGTCCGGGGTCAACGTGGTGCTGGTCATGGCCTACGGCAGCCTGGTGAGCAACGGGAATGGGGGGCGTGGGCCTGGTCGGGGTGCGGGGATCATGAGGGAGGGGGGGTACGGCTCGGTGGGGCCCTATAGAGAACTATATAGGGCTCGGTGGGGCCCTCTATAGGGCCCTATAGGGCTGTGTGGGGCCTATATATAGGGCTCGGTGCGACCCTATATAGGGCTGTGTGGGGCCCTATAGAGAGCTGTGTGGGGTCTGTATATAGGGCTCAGTGGGGCCCTCTATAGGGCCCTACATATAGGGCTCGGGGCCTTGTATGGGGCTCTGTGGGGCCCTCTATAGGGCTATATAGGGCTCTGTGGGGCCCTGTATAGGGCTATACAGGGCTCGGTGGGGCCCTATATATAGGGCTCGGTGGGGCCCTATAGGGGGCTATATAGGGCTCTGTGGGGCCCTATATATAGGGCTCGGTGGGGCACTATATGGGACTCTGTGGGGCCCTATAGAGGGTTCGGTGGGGCCTTATATGGGGCTCTGCGGGGCCCTATATGGAGCTATATGGGGCTCGGTGGGGCCCTATAGAGGGCGCTGTGGAGCCCTATAAGAGGGCTGTGTGGGGTCTGAGGGTCCCATAGAGTGGGGAGGGTGGTCCTATGGGGTCTGAGGGTCCCATAGGGTGTGGGGGGGTGGTGGTCCTATGGGGTTTGAGGGTCCCATAGGGTACGGGGGGTGGTCCTATGGGGTTTGAGGGTCCCAAAGGTCTAGGGTTGGGGGTGGTCCTATGGGGCTTTGAGGGTCCCATAGGGTGGGGGGGGGTCCTTATGGGGTCTGAGGGTCCCATAGGTCAGAGGGGGGTCCTTGGATTCCTGAGGGTCCCACTAGTGTAACCTGGGGGGGGTGGTCCTATGGAAGTCTGAGGGTCCCATAGTGGTGGTGGGGGGGGTGGTACCTGACCCTGGGTCTGAGGGTACCAGTAGGTCTGAATAAAGGTGGTAACCGAGTGGGTGGTCTCGTATGCGGGTTGAGGGTCCCAATAAGGGTGGGGGGGGGTCCTATGGGGTTTTAAAGGTTCCATAAGGTGAGGGGTGTTGTTGGGTCCTAAGGGGGTCGTGAGGTGTCGCCATAGGGTGGTGGGGGGTCTATGGGGTTCTGAGGGTCCAATTGTAAGGGTTGTTGGGGGGGAAGCTCCTACTGGGTTCTGGAGGGTCCATAGGGTAAAGGGGGGGGGGAAGTGGTCCTTATGGGGTTTTGAGGGTCCCTGTAGGGTGGAGGGGGGGTGGTTCTATGGGGTTTGAAGGGTCCCCATAGGGGGTCTGGGGGGGTGGTCCCTATGGGGTTTGAGGGTCTCCATAGGGTCTGGGGGGGTGGTCCTATGGGGTTTGCGAGGGTCCCATAGGGGTTTGGAGGGGGGGTTCCTAATGGGGTTTGAAGGGTCCGCAAAAAAGGTCTAGGGTCGGGGGTGGTCCTATGGGGTCTGAGGGTCCCATAGGGTGGGGGGGGGTCCTATGGGGTCTGAGGGTCCCATAGGGTGGGGGGGAGGGGTCCTATGGGTTCTGAGGGTCCCATATGGTGGGGGTGGTCCCATAGGGTGGTGTTTAGGTTGGTGGGGTGGTCCCATGGCTGCAGCTCTGTGTGCTCAGTGCCCCCCATCCCCTCTGTTACCCCCCAGGTCTTCGTGCTGCTGTTCATCTTTGTGAAGCGGCAGATCATGCGCTTTGCCATGAAGTCCCGGCGCGGCCCACACGTCCCCGTGGGGCAGCACGCCCCCAAGGTCGGTACCTGCTATAGGGACAAACACCTACAGGTTCCTTCTGCTTCATATCTGGGCTGCAGCCATCCCTGTGCCCACACCAAGCAGGAGAAAGCCTTGAATTTCTTGTTGTTTTCTGCTCTGTAGGATTTAAAGGAAGAGATCGACATCCGGCTGTCCAGGGTGCAGGACATTAAGTACGAGCCCCAGCTGTTGGCTGAGGATGACAGCAGGCTGCTGCAGCTGGAGACACAAGGTACAACCGCAGGCACAGCCAGCGGGGTGGGGCTGGCCCCATGGCTGGGCTCATTGCTGGGCTCATGGCTGGCCCCATTCCTGGGTGCAGGATATGGCCCCATTGCTGGCCCCGTTGCTGGCCCCATGGCTGGGCCCATTGCTGGGTGCAGGATATGGGTTCATTGCTGGCCCCATGGCTGGGTTCATTGCTGGCCCCGTTGCTGGCCCCATGGCTGGCCCCATTGCTGGGCTCATTGCTGGGCTCATGGCTGGGCTCATGGCTGGGCTCATTGCTGGCCCCATTGCTGGGTGCAGGATATGGGTTCATTGCTGGCCCCATGGCTGGCCCCATGGCTGGCCTCATTGCTGGCCTCATTGCTGGGTTCATTGCTGGGTGCAGGATATGGGCTCATGGCTGGCCCCATGGCGGGGCTCATGGCTGGCCCCGTTGCTGGCCTCGTTGCTGGGTTCATTGCTGGGTGCAGGATATGGCCCCATTGCTGGGTGCAAGATATGGGTTCATGGCTGGCCCCATTGCTGGGTTCATGGCTGGGCCCATTGCTGGGTTCATGGCTGGCCCCATTGCTGGACCCATTGCTGGGTTCATGGCTGGCCCCATTGCTGGGTTCATGGCTGGCCCCATGGCTGGGCTTATGGCTGGCCCCATTGCCGGGTCCATTGCTGGGCTCCCGTTGTCATTGCTGTCATCCAGCTGGGATTATCCCCGTGCTCTACTCAGCCCTCAAAGCTGCTCCTCCTCTGTTCCAGGCTGCTACAACTACTTGTACAGGATGAAGGCGCTGGATGCGATTCGAACATCAGGTGAGGGACGGAGAGGGGGGAGAAAACGGGGCTGTATTAAGAGCAGCGGTCATTAAACCCCCCCCAGGGTTGGCCCTGCTCTCACCTGGGCAGCAGCCATTAATTAAGAGGCAGCAGCCATTAATTGGGGGCAGCAGCCATTAATTAAAAGGCAGCAGAACGGTGGGAGGTTGAACAACCCTTCATCCTTATCACAGTCGTTTTGTGCTTCACCCTGTCGTGCTGCCCCTTTGTACCTTGCAGAAATCCCTTTCCACGCAGAGGGCAGATACCCCAAATCTTTAATAGGGAGGAATTTCTGTGCCTACCTGCTGGAACTGAGGAACTCCAGCGGCTCCTTTAAAGGCATCCGCAAAGCTTTGATCGACACGTTGCTGGACGGGTATGAGAACGCCCGCTATGGCACCGGGGTGAGTTGGGGCTGCCACTGTTCTTTGTAGGGTGGTTGTGTTGGATCCTGGGTCTCTTTCCAACCTCTTGTCTTTGTATGAAGGTCTTTGGGAAACCGGAATATCTGAAGTACCAGGAAGCTCTGAACGAGCTGGCGAACATGTAAGTCGTGCTGCTGGGGTGTTGAGTGTTTGGGCCTCAGCAGCCCATTGTGGTGCTGGGAAGAGGCAGCAAAACAGCTCAGGGAGCTCATGGCAGGTTTCCTTTGGGGGTTTTGGGTTGCAGCCCATATCCCTGCTTGTCCCTTTGTGCCAAGGGCTCTGGGCCTGGCATAGAGGAACTCATCCTTGGTTTTCAAGATGTGAGAGCTGCTGTGTTGGGGGCAGACCCCACAGCCAGGCAGGCCCCACATCCAAGCAGCTCCTTGGGGTTTCCTTTGGGTGTTTTGGGGTTTGTTGCTGTGTTGCAGCCCATATCCCTGCTTGCCCCATTTTGTGCCAAGGGCTCTGGGCCTGACATAGAGGAACTCATCCTTGGTTTTCAAGATGTGAGAGCTGCTGTTTTGGGGGCAGACCTGCCCTGTGTGGGGCAGACCCCACAGCCAGGCAGGCCCCACAGCCAGGCAGACCCCACATCCAAGCAGCTCCTTGGGGTTTCCTTTGGGTGTTTTGGGGTTTGTTGTTGGGTTGCAGCCCATATCTCTGCTTGTCCCTTTGTGCCAAGGGCTCTGGGCCTGGCATAGAGGAACTCATCCTTGGTGTTCAAGACATGAGAGCTGCTGTTTTGGGGGCAGACCCCACATCCAAGCAGCTCCTTGGGGGTAGAGGCTGCATCCCCCCCTTGTTCTGATCCCTGCTCTCCCTGCAGGACCAAGGCACGGGCAGGCAGCAGCCAGAGGCAGCACCAATCTGCAGCCAAGGACCTGACTCTGTCCCCTGAAGTCTCCAACCCAGCCACCATCCAGGTGACCTACCTTCCTTCCAGCCAGAAGAGCAAACGTGCCAAACACTTCCTGGAGCTGAAGAGCTTCAAAGATAATTACAACACGTTGGAGAGCACGCTGTGAGCTGGGACCTTCCACGAGCAGAGCCCTGTGTTGGACACAGCAAAACAAGTTGGGGGGGGGGTTTGTGCTTTGGGTCCCTCTCATGGGACATAGGGCTGGAGAGGAGCCCCCCCCCCTTCCCCAGGAGCCTCTGTCCCCCTTTGGGATGCTGCAGGATGGATGTTCAATGGCAGCCTGTGAATAGACTTTGGTTATTTAGCTTATTTATAAGACATTGATCCCGGCCCAGCTCTCTGCTCTGCTGCTCTTCCCTATGGCGGCCGGTAGGGGCTGATGCTGTCTGTCTGTCCGTCCTGTGTGTGGATCTCAGGCTGATCTGAGGGTTGAATTCTCTCCTTTCCCTCTCATCTCAACGGGGCAACACAGTGTGTAAATAGGGGACCCGCGTTGGGCTGCGGTTTGTTCAGCATTAAGGGGCACATGGGGCAAACGCAGCCCTTAAAGGGGGGGGTCCCCCCACTCACCAGCACCGTGTGCCACGTGGGGTGGAAACGAGCCCCTGCCCTGGGCCCTGCACTCTTTTTAATTGCTGTTTAATAAAACGAATCCCCCCCCCTCCCCCCAGCTGGGTTGTGTTGTTGGCAGCGGTTGCCGTGGGGCTGTCGCCGTGGTGAGGGGACAGTGTGGGGTCTGTGCAGTGATGGCGGGCAAGAGCCAGGCCTTGTCCCTGCAGAGAGAGCAGGTGGGGGTGGGCAGGACATGGAGCTGGGGAGGGTGGGGAGGACATGGAGCAGGTGGGGGGTGGGCAGGAGATGGAGCAGGTTTGGGGTGGGCAGGAGA
>NC_029540.1:1595817-1596908 GCF_001577835.2 Coturnix japonica
GGGGTGGGCAGGAGATGGAGCTGGGCAGGACATGGAGCTGGGGGGGGTGGGCAGGACATGGAGCCGCTGAGCCCCCCCAACTTCTGCCTTTGGTTGCAGGACCCGGAGAAGGAGAGCGGCTACTTGGAGATGATGCGGAGGTAGAGGCACAGAGGGGGCTCCCGGTGGTCCCGGGGGGGTGTCGGTGTCTGAGTGGGGGTCCCCACGTTCGCCCTGTCGCCCCGTGTGCCCGCAGCTGGGGGTCGGCACCCACGGAGGAGGAGCAGGAGCGGCTCAAGGCCTTGTCCCTCGGGGCGGTGCGATGGAGCCTGGCGGAGGAGCAGCGCCTCGCCGCCAAGGAGCTGCTGCTGGTGGGTGCCCCCTGCGGACCCCGGACCCCCACGTTGATTGTGGGGCGGTGGGTTTCAATGCCGACCCCCCCCCAACAGCGGCGGCGGGCGGCGCTGGGGCGGCTCCTGCACCACGAGCACCGGCAGCAGCTGCGGGAGCTGCAGCAGCAGGGAATGGCCTTCCACGTGGAGCGGCTGTAACGGGAGCTGTACGGACGGGAATAAAGCGCTTCAATGGGACCGGGAGCTGCGTGGTTGTGGGGCAGCCCGGCCCAAAGCCCGGCCCGGTTCGGTACTGGGCTGTGCCAGGAGGTGGCAGCACGGCCGCCCGTCGTGCTCCCGGTGCCGGTGCTCGGTTCGCTGCCCACGCCCGACCTTGGTGTCTCCCGGCCGCGGGGCCCATCATCGCTGCCCGGCTCAGTTTATTGACAGGGCCGGGGGCGGTGGGGGCGGTACCCCCCCCCCCAATAGCCCTTCATTAGGGCGCCTGTCGCCTCGCATCACATCAGCCCAGCAGCCCCGACCTCACAGCTGCTGCCACGTGTGTCCCTGCTGTCACTCTGCCACCCCCTGCTCTGTGCCCTGTGGTCCCTGTGCCCCCCCCCCATGGTGGGTTTGGGGCCCCCCAGCCCCATTTCTGATGCCCATCGTGGCACCAACACGGGTGGGGATGGCCCTGCCCCCATGTCCGTCCCAAATGTGGGTCCTTCCTTTGTCACCCGGCTGCAGACACATATGGGGCAGCACAGGGGATGTGGCAGC
>NC_029540.1:1597816-1599266 GCF_001577835.2 Coturnix japonica
CTTGGGCAGGGTCACACGCGGCCCCCGACGTGGGGAGCGCGCCGGGCTGCAGCCAACCCCATATCGACATCCCCACTAATGACAGCACTGCGTGACCGGGGGCAGCGGCAGCGGCGTGGGGCCATCGACCCGTATTGAGCGGAGGGGGCAGGGGGACATCGATGGGTAATTAATGGGAACGAGGCCACGTGTGGGGCTGGGCCGCATCCCCCCACCCAATGAGGCTGAGCACGGTTATAAACAGCAGCCAGCGGCGCCACAACCACCATGAGAACATTGAGACCCCCGAGCCGGGCAGGTGAGGAGCTGCAGCGGGGGGTCCCTCAGCTGTAACTATATGGGACCGTGCTGTGCCACACCATGATGTGCAATGGGATGGTGAGCACCCTGCCCTGATCCAGCTGCCATTCACCTCCTTGTCCTACAGATCCTAAAGGATCCCAGAGCAGATGGAGCAGCAGCACCAACAACGATGGATGGACCGGGACCCCACGGAGCAGTGACCCCATAGAGCAGCAGAGAGACCCATGGAACAGCAGAGAGACCCATGGAACAGCAGATGGACCCATAGAGCAGCAGAGAGACCCATAGAGCAGCAGAGAGACCCATAGAGCAGCAGAGAGACCCATAAAGCAGCAGCCCCAACCACGATGGATGGACCAGGACCCAAGGAGCAGCGGCCCCATAGAGCAGCAGACAGACCCATAGAGCAACAGCCCCAACCATGATGGATGGACCAGGACCCCACAGAGCAGCAGACAGACCCACAGAGCAGCAGCCCCATAGAGGAGGCCGAGCTGGGGGGCGCAGTGGGGCACAGAGCCCCTCTTGCTGCCTGCCCCACTCTCGGCCCCTTCTATCCCCCTTGTCTTTCTCTTTTAGGGAGCTGAGCCCCCGTCCCGCCCTGCCTCTGTCTGATATGTTTGATATTAGGTTGTTTGATTGGAAACCAACTAAATATCAAACATATTCTTACAGCGCCGGGGCCGCCCTGCGCCGCGTGGGCTCAGCGCCCACCACCTGTTCCATGATGCACAGAGATGGGCACGGGGCCCTGTGCCCCCCCCGCTGCCTCCTGACCCCAAATCCCTGCCATGGAACTCCTGCAATCCCCCCCCTGTACCGGGACAATGCACCAGCAGCATCCCCTGCCCCATGGCTGGGCAATGGGAGGGGGGTTATTGGGGGTCCTGAGGGCTCAGCTGCCTCCCCTGCCCCATGGCTGGGCAATGGGATGGGGCTGGGGGGGTCCTGAGGGCTCAGCAGCATCCCCTGCCCCATGGCCGGGCAATGGGAGGGGGGTTATTGGGGGTCCTGAGGGCTCAGCAGCATCCCCTGCCCCATGGCTGGGCAATGGGAGGGGGGTTATTGGGGGTCCTGAGGGCTCAGCAGCATCCCCTGCCCCATGGCTGGGCAATGGGAGGGGGACTGGGGGGGTCCTGAGGGCTCA
>NC_029540.1:1600645-1602833 GCF_001577835.2 Coturnix japonica
AGGGCTGAAGGGCAGCAGGGATGACACAGAGGGATCCATGTCCTATGGGGGGGATTGGGGTTGAGATGTGGGGCTGAAACCCCATCCTGGGAGGGCTGAAGGGCAGCAATGATGACACAGAGGGATCCATGTCCTATGGGGGGGGGTTTGGGGTTGTGCTGTGGGGCAGAACCCCCTTCCTGGGAGGGCTGAAGGGCAGCAGGGATGACACAGAGGGATCCATGTCCTATGGGGGGGATTGGGGTTGTGATGTGGGGCAGAACCCCCTTCCTGGGAGGGATGAAGGACAGAGGGATCCATGTCCTATGGGGGGGGTTGGGGTTGTGATGTGGGGCAGAACCCCCATCCTGGGAGGGCTGAAGGGCAGTAGTGCCAACCCAGAGGGATCCATATCCCATTAGGGGGGGTTTGGGGTTGTGATGTGGGGCAGAACCCCCTTCTTGGGAGGGCTGAAGGGCAGCAGGGATGACACAGAGGGACCCATGGACCATGGGGGGGGTTGGGGCTGTGATGTGGGGCAGAACCCCCTTCCTAGAAGGGCTGAAGGGCAGCAATGATGACACAGAGAGATCCATGGCCCATTAGGGGGGGTTTGGGGTTGAGATGTGGGGCAGAACCCCCTTCCTAGAAGGGCTGAAGGGCAGCAATGATGACACAGAGGGACCCATGTCCTATGGGGGGGGGTTGGGGTTGAGATGTGGGGCAGAATTCCCTTTCTGGGAGGGCTGAAGGGCAGTAGTGTCAACCCAGAGGGATCCATGTCCTATGGGGGGGGTTTGGGGTTGAGATGTGGGGCAGAACCCCCTTCCTTGTGGGCTGGGTTGGGGCTGCACCCCCTTCTTGTGGGCTGGGGGTGTTGTGAAGGGCTGACAGTGGGGTGGGGGGGGAGCGTAGGGGGGGCAAAGAGTGAATCCCCCTTGATGTGGGGCAGTCTATGGGGTGTGTAGTGATGGCTGTGGTGCTTGTAGCTGGAGGACGAGCTGGTGGCCCTGCAGAAGAAGCTGAAGGGCACTGAGGATGAGCTGGATAAATACTCCGAGTCCCTGAAAGATGCCCAGGAAAAGCTGGAGCTGGCTGAAAAGAAGGCCACGGATGTGCGTATGGGGATGGGAGCTGGACCAGCCACCCCACAACAGCTCAGGATGGGGGAATGGACCCCAAAATGGGGCTGAGAGTGGGGAGGGGGTGGGCAGACAAAGAGATGGGGGTGGGCAGCCCTAGAGATGGGGTGGGCAGCCCTAGAGATGGGGTCAGAAGCCCCAGAGATGGGTCAGCAGCCCTAGAGATGGGCAGCCCTAGAGATGGGTCAGCAGCCCCAGAGATGGGGTCAGAAGCCCCAGAGATGGGGTGGGCAGCCCTAGAGATGGGGTGGGCAGCCCCAGAGATGGGGTGGGCAGCCCTAGAGATGAGGTGGGCAGCCCTAGAGATGGGGTCAGAAGCCCCAGAGATGAGGTGGGCAGCCCCAGAGATGGGGTGGGCAGCCCCAGAGATGGGGTCAGAAGCCCTAGAGATGGGGTGGGCAGCCCTAGAGATGGGCAGCCCTAGAGATGGGGTGGGCAGCCCTAGAGATGGGGTCAGAAGCCCCAGAGATGGGGTGGGCAGCCCCAGAGATGGGATGGGCAGCCCTAGAGATGGGTCAGCAGCCCCATAGATGGATCATCAGCCCTAAATGTGGGTCAGCAGCCCCAGAGATGGGGTGGGCAGCCCCAGATGGGATCATCAGCCCCAGATATGGGATCATCAGCCCCATAGATGGGATCATCAGCCCCATAGATGGGGTCAGCGCTGCGCGTTGAGCGGAGGAACGACGCCAAAGGAGGATGGAGGACAAAGTGCACAGCGCTGCTATTGTTGGCTCCAGGCAAACAATGGGGCCAGCCGTGCTGGGTTTCACTGCCCGGCAGCCACGTGGCACCACGGCTCTGTATGGCACCATGGGTCTATATGGGACCACGGCTCTATATGGCACCACGGGTCTATATGACACCACGGCTCTATATGGGACCACGGCTCTGTATGGGACCACGGCTCTATATGGCACCACGGGTCTATATGACACCACGGCTCTATATGGCACCACAGCTCTATATGGGACCACGGCTCTATATGGGACCATGGTTCTATATGGGACCACGGCTCTATATGGGACCATGGTTCTATATGGCACCACGGCTCTATATGGGACCAT
>NC_029540.1:1602993-1603869 GCF_001577835.2 Coturnix japonica
TATGGGACCACAGCTCTATATGGGACCACGGCTCTATGTGGGACCACGGCTCTATGTGGGACCATGGCTCTATGTGGGACCACGGTTTTATATGGGACCACGGTTCTATATGGCACCACGGCTCTATATGGGACCATGTCTCTATATGGGACACTGTGAGTGGGGGGGGCACACATTTTATGGGGGGGCACACAGTGAGGTGGGGGGGGCACAGTGCATGGGGGGGTCACACAGTGCGTGGGGGGGGCAGTGAGTGGGGGGGCACACATTGCGTGGGGGGGGCACACAGTGCGTTGGGGGGGGGCACACACTGCGGCCCCGCTTATGGGCCAGGCCGGTCCCTTCATGGACTAGGCCGCGCTGCCCCATGGCTGCCCCCAATGGCCCCCAATGGCCCCACACGGCCACTGGGCGGCCTCCACCGCCACGGGTGACCCGGCCCGCTCCGTCCGGTCTGTCCCCGTTGTCCCGTCGCTCACGGGTCGGGTTCAAACCCCTCGTGGGCCGCTCCGTCCAACCGGGTCAGGCTTCGACCCGATGTAGGCCGCGATGTGCGCGCCGTCACCATGGCAACACGAGAGGGGCGCGGCACATCCGGCCGAGCCGGGTGTGTGGGGGGAGCGGAAGTGACGTCACATCCCGTGCGGCGCGGCCGGGGCGGTGGGTTCCGGTATTTCAGGGCGGGGCGGGCGCGGTGCGGAGCGGAGGGAACATGGCGGGGGCTACAACCATCGAGGCCGTGAAACGGAAGATCCAGATGCTGCAGCAGCAGGCGGACGAGGCGGAGGAGCGGGCGGACAGGCTGCAGCGGGAGGTGGAGGCCGAGCGAAGGAACCGGGAGCAGGTCGGGGAAACGGGGCGTTAACGGGGGGGGGG
>NC_029540.1:1604984-1643837 GCF_001577835.2 Coturnix japonica
TTCGGTAAGGAGCCGTAAGGAGATGTGCGGTGTTACCGGGCACGTTACCGGGTCCGTTACCGGGTTGGTGCGGTGCAGCCCGGCTCCTCCCCGCGCTCTGCTGGGTCTTTCTTCGCAGCCACATAAGGAATTGTCCTGCACTCCGTGTGTTGTCATGGCAGCGTGCGGGACTGCAGCCAGATGCTGCAGGGCTGAGCTATGGGAGAGCAGAGCTGTGTTAGAGATGGGCTGTGTGAGAGCAGAGCTGTGATAGAGCTGTGTTATATGGGAGAGCAGAGCTGTGTTAGAGCTGTGCTGTATGAGAGCAGAGCTCTGTTAGAGCTGTGCTGTATGAGAGCAGAGCTGTGTTAGAGATGGGCTATGGGAGAGCAGAGCTGTGTTAGAGATGGGCTGTATGAGAGCAGAGCTGTGTTAGAGCTGTGTTATATGGGAGCAGAGCTGTGTTAGAGCTGTGTTATATGGGAGCAGAGCTGTGTTAGAGCTGTGTTGTATGGGAGCAGAGCTGTGTTAGAGCTGTGTTGTATGGGAGCAGAGCTGTGTTAGAGCTGTGTTGTATGAGAGCAGAGCTGTGTTAGAGATGGGCTGTATGAGAGCAGAGCTGTGTTAGAGCTGTGCTATGGGAGAGCAGAGCTGTGTTAGAGCTGTGCTATGGGAGAGCAGAGCTGTGTTAGAGCTGTGCTGTATGGGAGCAGAGCTGTGTTATATGGGAGAGCAGAGCTGTGTTAGAGCTGTGTTATATGGGAGCAGAGCTGTGTTAGAGCTGTGTTATATGGGAGCAGAGCTGTGTGGAGAGCTGTGGTTGTATGAAGAGCCAGACTGTGGTCTAGAGCTCCGTGCACTTATAACTGGCAGAGAAGCAGAGCTGTGTTAGAGCCGGTGTTAGGAGAGCAGAGCTGTGTAGAGCTGTGTTGTATCAAGAGAGCAGAAAGCTAGCTGTTATATGGGAGCAGAGCTGTGTTAGAGCTGTGTTGTATGAGAGCAGAGCTGTGTTAGAGCTGTGTTGTATGGGAGCAGAGCTGTGTTAGAGCCGTGCTATGGGACAGCAGAGCTGTGCTGGATCTGTGTTATATGAGAGCAGAGCTGTGCTGGATCTGTGTTATATCCATGCTCAGCTGCAGCCCGGTGCTGCTCCCTGTGCCCTGGGTTGTGATGCTGGATGGCTCTGCCTTGGGCTGGGCTCCTTCTCTGGGTTTCTGAGTCAGGCTTTGCTTCCTGCAGGAAGCTGGGGGTGATGGGAGCTGCTGCTGGGCCATGGGGCTGCATGGAGGGGTCACTGCATGGGGGTGTCGATGCATGGGGGTATCACTGCATGGGGGGAGCTATCAGTGCGGTGTTGTCCTGCAGTCCCAGTGGGCTGAAGTGCTGCCTCTGTGCCCCAGAGGGGAAGTGGGGCTGGGGGTTATGGGGGGCAACGTGCCTCCATCTTTTGGGAGTAGGAGGAGATTTGCTGGTGTTAAAGCTCACTTACAGGCCCCTCTGCTCCTTCCCGGTGCATTGATTTGGTTCCTCTTTGAGCAGCCCACTTCCTCCGTATGAAGCAGCGCCGGGGCAGCTCACGGTGCATCAAAGTGCTGCGGGTTTCCATGGGGGAGAGGAGAGCAGGGTGTGCAGAGAGAGCAGGGTGTGCCTGCAGCTGAAAGCAAAGGAGCCCCTGCATCCTGCTGGGGGGGAGGCAGCCTATGGGCTGTGCAGGGTGTATGGGCTGTGCAGGGTGTATGGGCTGTGCAGGGTGTATGGGCTGTGCAGGGTGTATGGGCTGTGCAGGGTGTATGGGCTGTGCAGGGCATGAGCTTTGCAGGCTCTGTTCCAGCACCAACCTCTTCCCTTGCTGCACCTCCATCCTTGGTCATGCCTGGTGTGCTGAGCGTGGCCCTGCTGCTGGTGCCTGGGATGTTTCATACACGCCTGGTGTTTGTGTGCTCTGCAATGGATCGTGGCTGGAGCTGGTCTCCATGTTGGTAGTGGTTTATATATCCTGATGGGGATGCTGGCTGCTGTAGGGGTGTCCATGGGGTGTTGGTGTCCCTGCAGCTCTGAGGTTGCTGTGCTCGGGGTGTTGTGGTGCTGATGGTGCTGTAGCTCTGGGGTGTAGCATTGCTCAGTGCTGTGATTGCAGCCTGTGTGCTCCCAGCATTGTGCTGACACGTGTTGCTGGGCAGTGGCTCCCAGCCCGGCTTGGGGTGGGTGAAGCTGCTGCTCTGTGGGATCAATGAGTCCTTCTGGCCATGAGCTGCAATGTGGCCCCTCAGTGGGGCAGGCAGAGCCATGAGCATGGAGCTGTGGGCTCAATGAGTCCTTCTGACCATGAGCTGCAATGTGGCTGTGGGCTCAATGAGTCCTTCTGGCCATGAGCTGCAATGTGGCTGTGGGCTCAGTGAGTCCTTCTGGCCATGAGTTGCAATGTGGCTGTGGGCTCAGTGAGTCCTTCTGGCCATGAGTTGCAATGTGGCCTCTCAATGGGGCAGGCAGAGCCCTGAGCACGGAGTTGATCATCTCTAAGTTGCTGTTAGAGGGCTCGGTTTGAGTCCAGATCACATGAGTAAAGTGGTGCTAAATGCCGGCTGTCATGGCGCGCTGGAGCAGCGGATAAATAGGGCTGATTGATGGCCCGGCAGGATTACGGCAGCTGCGGAGAGGAGCCATCAGTGTAAGTCATCCACTTAGTGCTCGTGGCTTAAATTGTCACGTCAGCTCAAGCTGACAGGCGAGAAACCTGCATGGCAGCGGCTGCTGCTCGGATGAGCCCGTGTGAAATGTTGCAAGGCTTATCTTGGAATGCAGGGCACGGTGTAACACAGTGGATGCAGCTCCTTGACTTGGTTTTGGCTTCCTCTGTGTGCGATCCCCGCTGCCCCGTGCTGCTGGCTGAGCTGCCCTCCTTGCTCTCCCCAGGCTGAGGCAGAGGTGGCTTCTCTGAACCGCCGCATCCAGCTGGTGGAGGAGGAGCTGGACCGGGCCCAGGAGCGCCTGGCCACCGCCCTGCAGAAGCTGGAAGAGGCTGAGAAGGCTGCAGATGAGAGTGAAAGGTGAGCTGGGCTGGCTGCTGTGCTGGCTGCCATGTAGGTGTGCCCCTACACTGCTGATGTTGGGGCATCTTCAGCTTCTGAAGGTGGGGAGTGGGTGTCACACCAAGGCTGGGTGTGGGAGTGAGGGCCTGCTGATGCTCTGCTGGAGCAGGGCTGTCGGCATTCAGTCTCAGCCTGGGGTCCGCCTCTGAGGGAGCAGTGGGTCTTGGGGAGGGTGGGGGGAGCTTCACTTCTGCTACACGCTCCCTTCTGGCCCAGAGCTCCTGAGCTGGGAATGTGATTTGGAGGGGAGGGGTCCCAGCAGCGCTTCCAGTTGGCTGATGCACCCCACCAGGCTCTGACCTGGCTTGTGTCTGCCATAAAGATTTGGCTCTCTTTATGCTTCAGCCTGGAAGTGCTTGGCTTGCTTGCACACTCTATGACAGCCTGACTTCTTGTTCCCAGCGGTGCTGCTTGTGCTCCAGGAGCCCAGTGAGCTGCTGGAGCAGCAGTGCTCAAAGGAGCAGTTAATTTGGAGCAGCAGCAGCACGGTTTTCCTTTGCTGTCCTCTGCACTCAGAGGTGTGGTGGCTCAGCAGGGCAGTGCTGTGGTTGGGGGGAGCTCTGTTAACACCCTGATGTGCATTATGCTGCTGGTTTATGGGGGTTTGTTTTAATCATCACCCTCTGCGGTGCTTTTCTTTTTGGGCAGAGGCATGAAGGTCATTGAAAACAGAGCCCTGAAGGATGAAGAGAAGATGGAACTCCAGGAGATCCAGCTGAAGGAAGCCAAGCACATTGCAGAAGAGGCTGACAGGAAGTACGAGGAGGTGAGAGCCCTGGATGCTCTCATGCAGTTGATGTCAGCCAGGAGGAGGTGGCTGCTCTTCCTGCTGACACAGTGTGGGGAGGGCCTGGCTCTAGAGCTGCACCGCTTCCCCCAGCCAATGACTGGCAACACCAGTGTCTCCTGCAGTCGTTCCCTTTAGTATTTGCACAACCAACCAGAGTGGGATTCATCTTCCTTGCTGTGAACTCTGATTCTCCTTCCCAGGTTGCTCGGAAACTGGTGATCATAGAGGGAGATCTGGAGCGTACTGAGGAGAGAGCTGAACTTGCAGAGTCGTGAGTAATCTGCTTGCATGTGACTGGCACGTCTACCTGTGCATGAGAACTAACACTTGATGGCATTTCTAACCTTGTTACACAAGGCCTGTAGTACAGGGTGGGCTTAAGTCTCCAAATGGAAGAGCTGGGAGTGATCTCCTGCCTTGCGCAGGATGAGATCCACTGAGAACGTGGAGTTTGTGTGCATTGAAATCAGCACGCTGTGCCTTGCAGCAGAGATGTTCAGCCCCTTTGCATGAGCGCCTCTCTAGCTGGAGAGGCCGGTCCTCCTCCACTGGGTACCCACCAGCACTGCTGTTTGGTCACTGGATGTGCACACGCTGCTATGGGGCCTAAAATGGCCACAGGCTCCTGCCCGGGAGCTGAGAGCAGAGCTGTGGCTGCTGTTGCTCTCTGGCCTCCTTCATTATTCCCAGCCATCACCAGGGATGTTTGCACTGCTGAGTAGCAGCCCGAGCTTCTGCTTGGAGCGGAGATGCCACGTGTGCTGCTCAGGCTCCTTTCACTGCCTCCAGGAGCTGCCCAGGGCCTTTCTGTACTGTGGGCCTTGTCTAACAAAGCCAGCATGCGTGCAGCAGCGCTGTGCTTCCTGCCCAGACATGCATGTCGTGACCATGACTTCTTTGTGTTTCTCCCCTGCCCCTTTTTGGCTCTGCGGTGTTGTGTTATTGGTGCTCCTTTTGACCCTTGCCCCCACCTGGCTTGTGCCATCATGTGACCGTCACTAACAGTCGTGTCCGGGAGCTGCAGGAGCAGATCAGAGTGATGGACCAGAACTTGAAGTGTCTGTCTGTTGCCGAAGAAAAGGTACTAACCGTTCCCTTCTCGAACCATTAAACCAGAACTCTTGTGGTCTTCTCGCTACGCTCCTTCCCTCCGCTTTAATTGCGTCCTTCTCTCTCCTGGAATGTTCTGTCCTCTGCCCGATCACTCCTGTCTGAGTGGTGGCAGCTGTCCATCTGTCTGTCGGAGCAGCTTCCTTCCTTTCAGCAGAATAAACCTGCAGCTTCTACACGAGGACGCCAGGTCTGGCAGGAATCTGTGTGTCTCAGCTGTGCCGCTTTGGTGCCTTGCGCACGCGCTGGCAGCTTATCTAAAACCTGACCTTGGAGGCTAGAAGGGAACTTGCTTGCTGCACAAGTGCTTCAAAGCAAGGTCCCATCCCGTCTGATCGCAGACAGTCTCCTGAAGAACTCCCTGCTCTCCCCTGCACATGGATTCACTTCTCGTCTCTCCTGTCTTTCCCTCCCACTTGTTTTCCTTTTTTTTTTCTTTCTCTCCTCTTTCTTTACGAAACCCCACAGTAAATGTTCCGAGCTGGAGGAGGAGCTGAAGAATGTCACCAACAATCTCAAGTCTCTTGAGGCTCAGGCTGAGAAGGTAGGGCTGCTTTTCCAAAGGCCAGAAACGTTTGTTTTGCTGGAAGGGTGTGTGACAGCAGAGCACCCGCTGGGATGGAGATAACGCAGCCGCAGCCTTAAGCAAGCCAGGAGAGCTGTGCTTGCTTTCCCAGGAGAGCTGGTGGATTTCAGCACGGGACTGATGCTGACTGTAGAAGCTGTGAGTGTGGGAGGTCCGTCTGTGCCCCTGCCTTGGGGCAGGCTGAGCAGCTGAGATGTTAACGCTGCTGGGATGAGAGGTGTTTTTTTCTGTGCCTGAGTTTGGCTGCCATGTGCATGGTGTGGGACTTGCTGTCTGACCCAGCCCTCCTGGGTAAGGGCTCAGAGTTTGGAAGTTTGTGGGCATGTGCATTGCAGTGAGGAGTTGAAGTGTCCCATTGTAGCTGTAGACTTTAGAGTGGGAGATGCACGAGGCTGCCGGGGGCTGCAGGTCACCGATTCCTTTCCTTCCCCACAGTACTCCCAAAAAGAGGATAAATATGAAGAAGAGATCAAGATCCTGACTGATAAACTCAAGGAGGTGAGTGCTGGTGCTGGGGTGGCTCAGGTGGGTCTGTTCTTTGTACCAGCAGCTGTTGCACTGACTGACTGACTCCTTTCTGCAGGCGGAGACCCGTGCTGAGTTTGCTGAGCGCTCCGTAGCCAAGCTGGAGAAGACCATTGATGATTTGGAAGGTACATCCTGGGGGGAGAAGCCAAAGAATGTGGTGATGAGTGGGGAGCTGAGAACAACTGCCTCCCGGGCAGCTGGGGAGCAGCAGTGCTGCTCTGATTTGCTTGGGGTGAAGCTGAACCTGTTGCCTGTGGTGAGCTGGGGCCTCCAGGCCATGATCTGCCCTGGCTGCAGCTCCCTGGCTGTGCTGAGGCAGCCCTGGAGCTTCCCAACGCCCTGCCTGATAGCACAGATAAGTGTGAGTGGTGATCTTGGCTGTCCTGTCCTCAGGAATGTAACTGGATTTCTGTGCTCCAGCTTAACCCCGTTTTAAGGAGTGGTGGTGGGGGTGGAATCCCACCTGAACTCACAGGAATTAGTTACAATAACATTCTTTTGTGTGGAATTTGATGCATGTGACCTGTCTGCAGGCAGCGTTACTGCAGTCAGTATGGAGCCAACCAACCCTCAGGAGGACTGAGATATTCCCCAGCATCAGTTCAAGATAAAATCACCCACAATTGCCAGAAGTCCTCCTGTCTGGCTGATGCTGGGCTCCTTTCCTCCCACTTTCACTTCAGGAGCAATCCTGCTGTTACAGTCTGTCTTCTCTCCCAGCCGTGGAAGGAGAAAGCTCCAGCTGCCTCCTCAGCTCTGAGGCTGTGGATTCTTCCATAGATAGCTGTGGCTGGAGCAGCCACGTTGGCGAGCCAGAGCTCTTGCAGGCCTCCTGCCACAGCATGGGCCTGAGCAGCCTTTTAGTGCCAGGTCTTGGAGCTGGAAAGCCACATCCTACAGCCCGGATCAAACTCCTGGGTTACACCAGAAATAGCAGCTTTGTCAGCACGGCTGTTCCAGAACTGCAGCCAAGCAGCAATCTGAGCCACCCCATGGTCCAGAGGAGCTGCAGATACTCCAAGTTCCTGCATGCTGCCCTCGAAAGATGTAGATTGAGCGTTGGCTCCGGTCTGTTATTGCTGCTGAGGTGACCTAGTTTATGACAAGGTACAAAATTCTCTGGGCCCTGTTAATAACATCAGCAGCTGGATTGCAATGCTGGGAGGAGGCTGCCAGCTCTGCATGATCTGGGAGCACATCTGAGTGAGTTTCAAGGCTGCCACCCCCGTGGAAGGTGGCAATCCCCAGCGTGCTCCATTATCTGATGGAGAGCACAGGTGTGGCCCTTCGGTTCAGCTTATCCCACAGAATGGGAATTCCCTCTCTTGCTCACCGCTATTACTTAACTTGACTTCTCCCAAACAGGTTTTTGTATTGAAACAGAAGGTGAGAACAAAACCCTTCATTGATCCTTTGGTTGTAGCAATCATCTCCTTAGGTGGAGTCTCCCTCCCCTGGTGTTCCTGCTGCCAGTGGCTGGTGCTGACCTGGCTGAGCAGCTTTTTCTCATAGGCCTGTGGGGTCTGAGCTGCTCACGCTGTCCTGGGGCTGCGTGAAACCTCCCATTGGTTGCTCAGGATCCAGCAGCCACCAGCGCAGTCCTGGTGGCTCCCATCTGACTTCATTTCTCTTCTGGTCATGAATCCCACGCTGCTTTTCCTGCCCCAGGGTGTTGGAAGAACTCCTGTGCCTTCCCTCATTGTTTCCCTTTTGTTCTCCTCCTAAACCTCTTCTAGATGAGCTCTATGCTCAGAAACTGAAGTACAAAGCCATCAGCGAGGAGCTGGACCACGCGCTCAATGACATGACTTCCATGTAAATATGAGCTGGCTGGTGTTTGCCTCTCGCTTCAGCAGGCTAGACCGCCAGAGCTTGCTTGGTTTGCTGTGATTTTCATAGCTGGAGAATCAATGGCACTGTGTTGTTGAGGTTACTTCTACAGATCTGTGCCTCTGGGATTGTTGGAGGCCGCCCTTGCAGCATGCTGCCTTCTAACTGTAGGGCCCTGTGAGCTGCATGTGTAACACCAAGAGCTGTGCTGGTTCTGATTCGAACTCTGAGTGCAATTTCCAGTCCCATTGGGAAAGGCTCCCTAAGGCGCTGTGCCTGAGTTGCCCACTGGAGCCTCCAAGGCTGTGTGTGCTCTCGGGTTCCTCCTGGGAGAGGAGCACTCGGTGGCTCCTTAGGGACGGCCATAACAGCCTTGAGACGGACTGGACCCACCATCTGATCTGTGGAAGTAGCTGCACTCGTGTTTCTGCATCTTTGCTCCTTAGCTTTGCGTTGGGGTCGGCGGTGAGTTGTGCTAACAGCTGCTCTGCACAGTCCTTAGCACTAACCAGGGAGAGGCCAGGGACCTGCACTGTGAGGAGCCTTAACACAGCACCTGAGAGCCCCCCCAGCCCGGTTTGCTGTGCTCAACCACTCGCGTTTCTCTTCAATCCAGCGTCTCCTTCTGTTTCACACAGATGAGTCTTGCGATTCCAAACTCCACTTTGGATTTGCCTTTCTGCTTGGTGGCTTGTTCTGCATCTGCACCCTGCATTCACGCTCTCGTCATCTCGCTCTCAATTCCAGTTACCTTTTTCCACTCACTGTGCACGGGGCAGCCCTGGGAATGAGTGCTATGAGGACGCTGAAGCTTGACGGCAGCAGCAGCTCCCAGTTCTGCTGCACTTGCTCCTAAACAAAGCTCCCTCTGTTTGACCCCGTGTGCCAGACACTGCCGTGCTCTGAGGGGCTGCCCTTTTCAATGTCTGGGTGTAGCTGGGAGTATGTTGTTCTCATCTGCATATCTTATGGAGAGCCATAAAGCGCCTTTTGTATTTCTCTTGCCTCTTACATGAGCATGATGTCACCTTTTTGAAGGAAAAACAACCCTTGTATGAATAGAAGAGCTGGTGCTGTTGAGAACTGGGTTTGTGGTGACCACTTGCTGCTGCTTTAGAGTAACAGTTGCAACGTTGCCTTCACACTGGTGTAACCTCCTGGGCCTTGGTGGAATACAGACTTCATTCATGCACTGAATGTTTTGCTTTGGGTGCATTACCCACTCACAGATGCGAATTGCAGCTCTGCACACTGTACCCAATGGGCTGCATGCTCTGTGGGGTGAAGTAGGGTGCTGGTGTTATAGGATGTCCTGTGGTTGAAGGCTCTCCTCACCTGCCTGCTCTGTAGCACTCCCTGCCATTGGTTGTCACACGCTGGCTTGCAGTGGGCAGCCACCACACCTGTGAGAGCTGATAAATACCACATACCTATGGCTGACTTCCAGCAGGCCAGGAGCAGTGTGGGTGCTGTGCATGGGGTGTGTATGGCTCCTGCTTCAGGGGTCAGAGCTGCAGCACAGCGGGGCTGAGGGCAGCAGTCACATTGCCAGCTCCTGTGTAGGGCTGGGGGTGGCAGAGTGTATAGCAGGACACCGAGCACTGCAGCAGACACGTAACACATCACTGCTGGTGTGAGTCTGGAGTCTTTCTGGTTACTCTGGGACCTTAAACGTTGATCTGCTTCTTGTAACTCTATGCTGCCTCATGGTGGCTTCTCCAATGCTTCTTCCTTTCTGGATTGGTTCCTCTGCCCCAGGGCCCGAAGAGCCCTTCAGGAATCGAGCTTTGGTGAAATGGGACATCTCCCGTGGTTCCCCGATCCTCAGGTTTGTGTGCACCCAGCTCTCACACAAATGGCACTCCCAAGAAGCATGGTCACACATGTCAACTGCCCCGGCCTGTCCTTGTTCTGCATTAGGGCTGCCCCCTCTCTGGGGCAGGGAAGGAAGAGGTGCTTTTGTGAGGAATCCCAGAGGAAGAGCTTGGGAAGCTCTGTAGATATGGTGGCCTGATGCTTTGCAGAGCTATTGCCCCCAGAAGTGAGAATCCTTGTTGGTATCCAGCTGAGGTGGGGGGTCTGGCTGTGTGGGGGTTGGCCCCTGTCACCGCCTGCAGGTGGGTGGAGGCTGCCAGCACTGCCTGCCTGTTCTCACTGCTGGAGGTGGCACGGAGCTCCCTGCCCTTGTGAAATGGCCTCTGCTCACGGGGAGCTCCTGGCTCTGGGTTTGTTACCTGCTCCCATGGCAAGCAGCGTTATTGGAGGCTGAGCTGTGGCAAGCTCATTCCCTGCTCATCCCAGTGGAACTCCACGCTGGTGGGTGGGTGATGCAATTCCTGTCCTGCGAGGTTTTGGGAAGCTTCTGGTCTGACGGGATTGCAGGGCTTGTGCAGGCTGGTTGTCACGGGCTGGGCTCCCAGCGCAGGATTGCTGCAGGTGCAGATGAGCTGACCACAAGGTCGTGGAGCTGTGTGAGGCTGCCCTGCAGGCTGGGTGGAGATGGAGCAGGTCAGGCATCGCTGCGGCCCCACAGATGTGAGTGGCTGCTCTGTGTTAAGAAGCCGTTCTTGAGGTCTTAGAAAGGTCACAGTAATTCAGTCAGGCTGCTCCCTCACGTGGGTGGGTTGTCAGGGCTCAGTCCACAAGCAGTAATGCTGGCTGGGAGCTGTTAGCCCAGCCTTTGGTTGCTTGCCGTTCCATTGACCGCAGTTTCATTCCATCTCTTGCTGCCCAAGAGACCCAGGCCCAGCTGGGAGTGTATGGAGCCTGCATGCAGGGCAGGCTGGCACTGGTGGACCCATCCCTGCAGCACAGCTTCCCCCTGCTCCTGGTTGGGCTGCAGTAGGGCAGAAACTGTCAGCTCCTCCAGTCATTGCTTTGGCCCTTGGCTTGGAAGGTGGGACAGTCAGAGTTGCCGTCCTCCATCCTACAGAGCAGGGTGCAGAAGGGTGAGAAGCTCTTCCCCATGTGTGGGGCTGTCAGGGTGGGGTGGATGTGCTGTGACTGCTCAGGTGAACCTGAACCTTACACAGCCAGGCCTTACAAAGGAGCAATCGTTCCTAGACTGGAAGTAATAAGGAACAGCGTAGCCCTCCTTCAGAGGTTGCTGTAGGTTCCTCGGGTTCTTGCAGCACCCATAATGTGCGAGATGTCAAGGCAGCAGCTGTGCTGTGCTTCGTGCAGCTCATCAGGTGGTGGTGGCACGCTGTGTGCATCATCCCAGTTAGTGAGGGTGATTTCCAGCAGGCTGGAAGCTGCGGTGTAGGGGTTCTTTTTCACTCCCAAGAGCAGGGATCAGACCCTGGGGGGTGTTTGTGGTTCAGCTTCTTTCTTCAGAGCCCTCCATGGGCTTAAAGCACATCCCACGTCCTTCTCCTTCCCTGGGTACAGCACAGCCCAGCCTGCAGACTCTTCTGGTGTTCTCCCTTCCTTTGCCTTCACAAACCCTTGGCAGCGCTTCCATTTCTACCTACACTTGGCTTCCACTGTGATCTTCCTGAGCTGAGAACAAGTTAAAGGCGCAATAAACCTTTGTTCTTCCTGGCTTCCTCTGTGCAGTAGCCCAGGCTGGATCCTCAGAGGCACGTGCTGCGGAGGCAGGTTGTTGCTGTGCTCCTCTGGGTGCTCTACTAACCTGCCCTTTCTCTCTTTTTCTCTCTTCCTCTTCTTCCCCTAATCCTGTTGCTGCTGCAGAGCGCCTGTACAGCCAGCTCGAGAAAAACCGCCTGCTCTCTAACGAGCTGAAGCTAACGCTGCATGATCTGTGTGACTGAGAAGGGGGCCCACTAATGCCATTAAGCGAGCTAATTGCGACCACCAATGCTGTGGACCACACTGAGATCTGAGCACTCTTAAGACTGGCAGACTTGCAAATTCTATGCAACTACTGCTAATTGAATGGGGCAGTCGAATTTCTTCTCTTAACTTATTTTAAGAGCTTTATGATTTATTTTTTTTTAATCATTATAAACCTGTATTCTCGGTGGGAAACCTCTCAGATTTGGCTGGTCTTTCAGCAGCCCTGTTCACTTGCACAGGGTTCTGCCTGGCTCCTCCATGGAACCAGAATGGCTGCACCCACTGAGAGAGGGGTGGTGTGACATCAGGCTTGTGCCTGCTGGGAGATGCCTGTCACATGCTAGAACTTAATTTACTGTTAGCTGAATGACTGTAGGATTTCCTGCTGCATGGAATGATGGCTTCTAACAATAAATGACTGACCTCGTGGTCTGTGAGACACTTTCCTGTGTAGCTGAGTCCTGACCTCAGAGGTTTGGGGGTAGCAGTGGTGGCTGGGGCCTCATCTCAGTGCAGCTGTGGAGTCCCACGATGGGCTGGGGAAGCTGATGGGTGTCTTGAGAGTAAGTCTCTGAATCCACGATGTGAAACTGTCTCTCGAGTGCCTGCAGGGAGTCCTTAAATGCTGCAGTAGTTAGTGCTGTAGGAGAGATGCTGCTTGCTGTGTGTGCTGTCTCTGACTTTGGGGTGGCTGCAGCCCCTCCCCGCCCCCCCCGGGAGGTGGGGAGCAGCTTTGAGCAACTGCCTGTTCCTAAAGGACGTCTTCCTCCAGCGTGTCTACCCGGTGTCCCGACGTGTGGATTCCTTCAGTGGTATGGGTGGGCTCACCTATGGACTAAAGCGCACCTAGAGCGCTAGTTGCTGAGCTGAGCTCTCCTCCTGGCTTAAGGACAATGTGAGAACCGACTGTGCGAGCTGCCTGTAGCCTTGGGCAGAGCTGCAGCACCTTGCTCTTACTTGCTCACTGCCTGCTGTTCCCACTCTCCTTGGTTGTCTGCTCCCTGCTGCTAGGTAGCAACGGTCCTGGGGGCCAGCTTGGCATCTCTGTCCTGTGCTGGGGGGAAGGGGGGGCACAATTGATTGTAATCCTAGGGGCTGGTTTCTTCAATGTGTTTAATCCTTAAGTTGCTCTTGGGTGACTTGCTGGGCCACGGGGGGGGGCCTGCTGTGTGAAGTGTTGGAGCCCTGGGGGAAGCTAGCTGCAGTGTGAGGCACCTGCATGCACAATGCTGCCTACAGCACTAGCTCAAAGCACGACCAACGGTGCAAGAAACGAGGGCTACGAGGAAACAGGTAAAACACCAGAGCTGCTCACTGCAACCAGCCAGGCACCCATGGTTTGACAATGCTGGGAAGGGGCTAATCTGAGCTTTCTTTGGCGAAGGTCTCTCCATTGCCTGAAGCTGATTTCTAATTCTGCTTCTTGCTTCCTGCCAGATAAACTGAAATCCACCAAAGAGGAGCATCTCTGCACGCAACGAATGCTGGACCAGACCCTGCTAGACCTGAATGAGATGTAACGGAGCCCCGCTGCTGCCTCCACCACACAACGCCCGGGCTCAGCCCAGCCCCCGCTGCCCTCTAACCCTTGGGCTCCATTTTCTTTCTGTTGCCAACTTGCCCAAATGCAACTCTGCTTCTTCACCTCAGGGTTAGAGGTCACCGGGTTGGGCAGAGCTTCACGCAGCGTTATTAAGGGAAATAAACAATGCAATAATGTTGGGGGAGCATGTGTGAGATGTACACATTTTGTAACTACCTTCTTTTTTTTTTTTTTTGGTAAGCAACCATTGTGTAAACATTCCAAGTAAGCTGATGCTACACTGCAAAGCTCTGGCCTTGAAGTTTGGTGTTAACCCCATTGCTCTGAGCCCACGATGGGGGATAGGAGGTGGGTGTGGGGCTGGGCTCGCTTTGCTCTGAGAGCTCTTTGCCAAACGAGCAGTTGAATTTCTCAGCTTTAAGGTAAATCTGTGGAGAAGCAATTTGAGCAAAAGCAATTTGTTTGGGGATTTTATTCCTTCCCCCCTGCCTTGTTCTCCAAACAGCTCGAGCTGTTGGGTTGCTGATTGTTCCCCTTTGCCCTTCCCAAGTGTTTCCCTTTCTTTTCTGGTGGGTTCCACACAGCCATGGCCCTCAATGCCCAGGGATGGCTCTGCCTTCACTCAGCTCTTTGCCCCTCATCCCTGGGCTGGGCCTGACACCTTCAGTCCAACCCTCGTTATCTCCAATTACCCCCCCTATGGCCTGCAGTGCTCACGTCTCATCCTGTGGTGTCTATGAGGTCCAGTGCAGGCCGGGCCGGCGCTGTGTGTGCTCGTTGCGGTTATGGGGCCAATCTGGAGGAGAAAAACAACAAAAAAAAGAACCATGTCGAGTGTTTTGATACTAAATTGAGAACCTTGTCTTACTGTCTTTTGAAATAAAAAGCGATCTCTCCACACCGTGGTGCTTCGCTCTGTTCGGTGCCGGGCAGCGCTGAGGGGAGGGCGGACTCTGAGGTGAATTGGCGCGCTGTGAGGGCGGGGCACCGCGCATGCGCAGTCAGCAGATGTCAGGTACGCGTTGTCCTAAGGCGCATGCGCAGAACCGGGATGGCGGGAACATCGCCCTGCGGGCGGCGCCATTTTGTTTCGCTGACAGGATGAGGCGGGCTCGGCGCTTTTCCCTTCTCGCCTTCGTTGTGTTCGTCGCGGTGCCTAATTGTGCCTTTAAACTTAACGTGCCCAAAGTGTTGCTGCCCTTCAGCCGGGAGATGAGGGTGCCTTTCGTGCTTGAGGCTGAGAGGGGCTGTTACTCCTGGTGAGGGAGGGAGCGGCGCTGAAGGGGGATGGAGGGTGTGGAAAAGGGCAGCGTGTGGGGATGGAGGGGTTCAGAGTGCAATAAGGAGGTGGGAGCCTGGATCAGGGGCTTCATGTGTAATAGTGGTCATGGCTGTGCTGTGTGGCTGCCAGGCAGAGGCCCATGGCCTGCTTGACAGGGTCTATGACCTGCCAGACAGAGGCCTATGGTCTCCCCAATGGAGGCCTGTGGTCTGCCCTATGGAGGCCTAAAGTCTGCCCTATGGAGGCCTGTAGTCTGCCCAGTGGATGCCCATAGCCTGCCAGACAGAGGCCTATGGTCTGCCCTATGGAGGCCTATAGTCTGCCCTATGGAGGCCTGTAGTCTGCCCAGTGGATGCCCATGGCCTGCCAGACAGAGGCCTGTGATCTGCCCTATGGAGGCCTATGATCTGCCCAGTGGATGCCCATGGCCTGCCAGGCAGAGGCCCATGGCCTGCTTGACAGGGTCTATGGCCTGCCAGACAGAGGCCTGTGGTCTCCCCAATGGAGGCCTGTGGTCTGCCCTATGGAGGCCTGTGATCTGCCCTATGGAGGCCTATAGTCTGCCCTATGGAGGCCTATAGTCTGCCCAGTGGATGCCCAAGGCCTGCCAGGCAGAGGCCCATGGCCTGCTTGACAGGGTCTATGGCCTGCCAGACAGAGGCCTGTGGTCTCCACAATGGAGGCCTATGGACTGCCCTATGGAGGCCTATGGTCTGCCCAATGGATGCCCATAGCCTGCCAGACAGAGGCCTATGGTCTGCCCTATGGAGGCCTATAGTCTGCCCTATGGAGGCCTGTAGTCTGCCCTATGGAGGCCTGTAGTCTGCCCAGTGGATGCCCGTGGCCTGCCAGGCAGAGGCCTGTGGTCTGCCCTATGGAGGCCTATGATCTGCCCAGTAGATGCCCATGGCCTGCCAGGCAGAGGCCCATGGCCTGCTTGGCAGGGTCTATGACCTGCCAGACAGAGGCCTATGGTCTCCCCAATGGAGGCCTGTGGTCTGCCCTATGGAGGCCTATAGTCTGCCCTATGGAGGCCTATGGTCTGCCCTATGGAGGCCTATAGTCTGCCCAGTGGATGCCCATGGCCTGCCAGGCAGATGCCCATGGCCTGCTTGACAGGGTCTATGGCCTGCCAGACAAAGGCCTATGGTCTCCCCAATGGAGGCCTGTGGTCTGCCCTGTGGAGGCCTATAGTCTGCCCTTTGGGTGCTGATAGCCTGTCAGGCAGAGGCCCATGGTCTGCCCAGAAGGGCACTGAGGGGCCCAGTGCTCTGACAGTGCTGTCAAGATAGACATGTAAGCATAGAAGGGGACGTCTTTTTGTCTTTCAGGCGTTCCATGCATTACAACGTTGCAGCTGAGCCCCTTTATAAGAACGGCACTGCGTGCTCCCAGAAAGCCCTTCTGTCTGCTCAGTCCACGCAGCCCACCAAGCTGAGCAGCGCTGTGATAGCTGAGGAACACGGTGGGTGGAAAAGCAGGTTCATGAGGTGGGAGGTGATGAGGGATTTAGGGCTTGTGTACGATATTCTGCATTTTTATTGTTGAAAACAAGCTGTGATTAGTGTTAATACCTTCTCAATGTTCTGCAGGGTGAGAAAGCAGCTATTAATTATTCTCATTAGCGCAGCTTTTCGCAGCTGTTGAGTCAGTAGGAACCTGTAGGGGCTGAATTTGTTTGTTCCCCTTCTGCAGTCACCGGCCACATGCTCCGCTGCGATGTGATGGTCGACGTGATCGACAGCATTGAAATCCTCTCCCGAACTCGGGAGATCTACGTGGAGGATTCCCCCCTGGAGTTGGCAGTGAGAGCCCTGGATGTCAAAGGTAGTGCTTGGGAGAAGGGCTCTGCCAGCACCACACCAAAGCTGTGCTATGAGAAATCAATGCTGCTTGTTGCCTTTGTGTTTAGAAGGGAAGGAGGTTTGATTTGACTGTGTCAGCTGGCAAGACTGGATGAGTTTTCCCCCCTCTATGTGAATCTCCATCTCTGTTTTTAGGTAACACGTTCAGTAGCTTGTCAGGAATGGTTTTTGAGTGGAGCATCGCGAAGGATGAGGATTTGGACAGCATAGAATTGTCAGAGAAAATAAGGTGACTGCAGCAAAAAGGATGAGGGAATGCTGAGCGCTTCCTTTCATCCTGGGATGCTTTTAGGGTGAGAAAGCAAAAGGAATTCACACATATTGGGTTAAAGGCTTCAACTTCATATTTGGGCAATCTCTATTAAGAAAGGATCCCAGAGAATCCAGCCTAAGTTTGAGGTTCCTCTGCTTCAAACTGGGGGCGTGACTGGAGACTTCCAGGGGTGTTTCCTACCTGCTTTTCTTCCTGCAATGCTCTGATAATGCTTTCTTCTTGATCAATGTACTCATGGGATGCCAACCTGTCTGTGGTAGTGAACCCAAAATGGTCACTCAGATGGACTTGATGATCTTCAAGGTCTTTTCCAACCTGGTTGATTCTATGATTCTATGGTAGCAAAGGTCACTTTTGTGTTCTTATCAGGATCTTAAAATACTCAGAAGCTGACTATTCCCCTCCAAACCACATCGTTGAGCTGGAGAGAGCAGAAAAGCAAGGAGACAGAATCCTGGTGTCGGGAATGACAACTGGTGCAGCGGTTGTGAAAGTCCGAATCCACGAATCGACCTACAAGGTGAAGAATCACCACGGATTTCCCTTTCTCTATGTAAAATAACACAACCCAAACCTCTATTTTAGGCAAACGTGCATTTCTTTGTTATCTTTTCTTGGCTTTTGTGGCTATCATGGCTGTTGGTAATGGCAGCATTCTGTTTTCCCATTAGAAAGTGGCTGCTGCAGCCATACGCCTCCTGGTCCTGGAGAACATAGTGCTGATCCCTGCTCATGACGTTCACCTCCTGGTTGGAGCCTTTATAAAATACAGAGTCGCCAAAGTTGTACAGGGGAAGATTACAGGTAAATGATCATAAGCACTGTAGTGTTGAGCCCAATCTGCAGCTGAGCTTTTCTAACTCAGCGCCTGGATATGGTGTGTTCAGAGCAGGGCAGCTGAGCCTAGAAATGAAGTCTTAGTGAGACAGAGCCTTAGTGAGATGGAGTCTTAGTGAGACGAAGCCTTAGTGAGATAGAGCCTTAGTGAGATGGAGCCTTAGTGAGATGGAGTCTTAGTGAGACAGAGCCTTAGTGAGATGGAGTCTTAGTGAGATGGAGTCTTAGTGAGACGAAGCCTTAGTGAGACAGAGCCTTAGTGAGACGGAGCCTTAGTGAGACGGAGCCTTAGTGAGACGGAGCCTTAGTGAGACGGAGCCTTAGTGAGACGGAGCCTTAGTGAGACGGAGTCTTAGTGAGACGGAGCCTTAGTGAGATGGAGTCTTAGTGAGATGGAGTCTTAGTGAGACGGAGCCTTAGTGAGATGGAGTCTTAGTGAGATGGAGTCTTAGTGAGATGGAGTCTTAGTGAGACGAAGCCTTAGTGAGACGGAGCCTTAGTAAGATGGAGCCTTAGTGAGATGGAGCCTTAGTGAGATGGAGTCTTAGTGAGGTAAAGTCTTATTGAGTGCCCGATTGCTGGGGCCTCTTGGGAGCTGCACTGGGAGGGAATGCAGCACCTTATGGAACTGGGGGATGGCCCGACCTCCTGTGGTGGCAGAGTGGGTGTGAATTGATCTCTGTGGCACATTGAGCCTTGCAGAGCTCTTGTGTCAGCTCCTGAGTGCTGAACTCATGCTGCCAGCATGGAGAAAAACACCTCATTACACTTTCAAACTGATGGAGAGCTGCCGTTATTGTTTGGCCTTTGCATTTGTGTTTAATGAAAGAGCACGCTTTGCAGGAGAGCGGAGGTGGTTGTCAAATCACTGCAGTTTTGTTCTTATTTTCAAATGATCTTTCTTTGCAGAGCTGGAATTTCCTCTGGAGCATTATGAGCTGGAGCTTCGGGATCACGTCGCTGCTCCTGGAGCCTCTGAGCTGCCTGTGGCCAAACTGGAGGGGAAGGCAGCCACCGTGCGAGCCGTGCAGCTGGGGCAGAGCAGCCTGGTTGTGGTCCATAGAAGTATCCTTCTGAGCTTCCATGCTGTCTTCTGTACTGCTGGGCCCTGATTTATAGTCACAGATTGGGAGTGAAAGGGGTTGTAAAGGCAGGTGGGATACTTTGGTTTTGGTTCTGAGTTGCTCCGAGTGCTTGAGCTTTGTTGGAGGGGATTCCTGTGTGACTTTCCTCCTTCCCCCAGGTGTGTGCTCAGCTCCGTGCTCCGCACTGCTTTCCTTCCCTGTTCTCTTCCTTTCTCCTCTATTCCAAGGACTCTGCCCAATTACACAATGTAACCCCGCTGATGGCAACTGAAGGTGAAAATGACCTCAAACTCCGCACTCTCAGTTACTTTGTATTTAAACCCTGCCAGTTTTACGGCTGGTTATAGATGACCAAGCTCCTGAATTAAACAAAAACTCCTACACAATTCCTATACGAGAATAAAGATGTTCACATGCGAGCTGCATCTGGGCTGCCGAACTGCACCATCCATGTGGTGGAAGCTGGATTTTTAGGTAATGAGAAAGTAGGAGATCGACTCTAAAGCTCTCACATCATTGTTTTGTTTTGTTTTCTGATCAGGAACATCTTTAATGTATCACTGCCTTCCTTCTGTTGCCAACAGGCATCTGAAACTTAAGGCCAGAGCAGGCTGCATCTTTTCAAATGCACTGATTGGAAACCTGAAGTTGGCCTTGCTCTGTTTGATGGGCTGCTCTCTAAATAGAGCAATTAACTGAGCTGAACATTAGCAACAAGAGATAAGGCTCAGAGCTTGGGAAGGTTGTGCCACGATTGCTTTCCATGCCATTTTTGTCCTGCTTGCTGAACTATCTGTTCTTAATAGAGCGTGCTTGGATGCAGGGGTTTGTTTTTACATGACAGCGGATACTTTGGGGGCTGAATAATGAGCGTCTTTCTGCTTCAGTCACCACTTCTCACCCAGAAAGGTCCTCGAAGCTCTCTCTGCTCTGTCTGACATTCCTCTCTCTGTGCTAAATTCTGCTTCCTGGCAGCAGAGAGACGTAGGTTACAACAAACAGCATCCAAGCTCTCATGGATCAAGCACAAAATGGAGTACAAACAGCTTCTAAACCAACTTAGGAACCACTTAGTTATTGTGCAGATAGAAAAGCAGCTCTTGATCTCAAAGCTCTTAATAAAAGATATTTATTGTTTATGTCTTATTGGTTGCTGTTGGTTCCAAGAGCAACACGTGTTTCTTATTTCAGATTTCAGTGTCTATCCAGGAGACAGATGGGTGCTGGAAGCGCAGCGGGAGTACACCATCACCGTTGAGGTTTATGATAGCGACAGCACCAAGGTTTATTTATCTGATGTGAGTAAATGTCTCGTTAGCAACGCGCTGCCCGGAGTGCTGTGCTGATTTATGTTGCTGTCATGGAGAGCGTGTAATGAATACAACATTCCTGCCCTTTCCAAGTGCATTGAAAGTAGTTTCTAACAGGGATATTCAGGACCTGGAAGGGGATTAGAGAGCAGGAGAAGGGAAGTGGCTGCTGCTTTTATCATCTCAGTCTTTTTGTTGCACAAATTTCTGCTCACATTTTGGTCTTCTTACCTATATTACAAACCTCTCCAGGACTCTGCAGTCCCATGGGTGATAGTGAGGAATGAGTTGGGTTCGCCTTGGAAGGCGCTGCAGCAATGACTGATTTTTATCCATTTGCAGAACCTCAGAATAACTCACCACCTTCCTAAGGAGTATTTTGAGGTGCTGACGTCGTCTCTTAACGGCTCTTACTACGTAGTTCGAGTCTTAAAAGCTGGCAGCACAGGGATAAGAGCTGAGCTGGTTTCTGTCCTCCAGCAGGTAAGAGGGAGAAGGATGGTCGTGATTTTCCTCAGTGTTTTTGCATTCCCTTGGGTTGTGTCAGAGCACTGATCACATCCATGTAAAACAAGCTGCTCTGCTTGGAGTTACACTCTATTTGTCCTGCTAGAACAAGTTACTCTCCTCAAGGCTTTTTACACAACACCTTCTGCAATTTCTGAGCTGGGAGCATCCGAGAGGGAAAACTGACTCTTAGAAATGTGAGAAACCCAGCAGTTAGAAAGGAAAGCTGGATGACACCAGGGCTTCATGCACCTTCTGTGCTGCTGTTGGAGCAGCTGCAGCTCTTAGTGAGCTGCACACAGCGTGTCGTCTTGCAGAGCATGTGTGGGTCAGCAGAATGCTGCTTCTGTGCCAAGCAACGTTCCCACATGCAGCTTGCAGAGCTTCCCAGGTGTTCAGGGACTGTTCTCTGCGACATGCTGAGCTGTAGCTGTCAAAGCTGATGGCTTTCATAGCAGAAGTAAGGGACGCTGTGCCAGTTGGCCTCAGCACCTGGGAATGTAGATTAAATGTGATGAGGAAACGATATAAATACAGCCACAGGCTCCTGCCTCTAATTTTATACAAAATCACAGAATGACCTGGGTTGGAAGGGACCTCAAGGATCATGTAGTTCCAACCCCCAAAATGAAGTGTTTTGTGGATAAACGGATATGTTGCAGTGCTGTTTGGGTTGCAATCCCTATAAGGGTATTTCCATCTGTCCCCATGTCTGCAGGATGGCTCTGGTGCTCCCCTCCCCACAGCGATCAGCCGTGAGCAGGAGGTGAAGATATTCCACCCCATCACACTGTCCAAGTCCTTCCTTGCCTTCCCATGGCATCCCACAGCAGTGCTGTATCAGTACCGAGTCCAGGTGAAGTGAAGTTTGCTTTGTGGAACTGTGATGGGCCTCCTTGGTTTGGGAGCCTCTTTCAAAAGAGAATTACACAGATGTTCTGCTTGTCCTGCTTCAGCCCCATAATGGTTCTGTTCCCACTAGTAACATCCAGCTCCCTCCACAGCAGCCATTTGTCACTGATAAGCCCACAAGCTCTTCTCTTTCCTCCACAACAGCCACGTTCCTGTCCCCCACTGCTCATCCCTCTCTTTGCCTTCCCCTCTTCTTCCTCTGCGCTGCTTTGTCACTTTGCTCTTTGATCCCATTTCATTTGCTATTTACTTGGCTGTACATTATTAAACATCACCGCCATTCTGAGCCATTAAAAATGGCATAAAAAGCCATTAGAAGTGCGCTTTTACTGCTCCATAGTTAAACCACCAACACACAGTTGTTCCCCACCCCCTCCTCCTGTTGTACTTTATGGCCCTCCCCTTCTCTTTCTGTTCTTACAGGTGAAAGGAGGCAGTGGCAATTTCTCCTGGATTTCTTCCAATCAAACTGTGGCCACGGTCACCATAAAAGGAGCAGTGAGCGCAGGCCTGGCCCAGGGGAACTGCACAGTTCAGGCCAGAGATGCACAGAACCCCTTTCATTATGCAGAAATACAGGAAAGTCTTTTGATTTCAATTATTCTTCTTTCTGGGCACTTGTTCCGAAATGCCGTCTTGGCCAGGCTTGGAAACTGAAAGCTTCTTCTATAAGGCCAAAGTGTGTTTGTTGTTCAGAAGAGCTGGGCTTGGTTTTCTGGAGGCTTTTATTGCAGTGGGACTGTTTGCACTTTACATTACTGGATTTCCATCTTAGTATTATATCTCGAATGTCAGGTGCTCCTTCATGCAGTGCTATTTAGCTGTTGAATTTTGCATCCTGCTTAGCCTTGTATATGAATTATTACAGCGTTCATAAGTGAATATACCATCAATCTGTTTCCTATCTTCTGATTTGGGCTGCTTCTTGCTCAGATCCAGGCTGTAACTGCGCACACTGACCCAGTGCTGATGTCTCTCTGCTCTCACGCTGCTTCCTGGCTCTGTTTTCATGCAGGTGTTTGTGGAACCTCTGGCAGAGCTGAAGCTGATGCCGCTGCGTGCAGACGTGGAGGTGGGCCATGCTGTAGTAGCTCCTCTCCAGGCGTACTTCACACACAGGGAAACGAGGCAGCACACTGCTTTCACTGACTGCTCCCTCTTACCTCTGGACATAAGCATGGAGAAGAGAGGAGTGTTTGTCCTTCCGGAAGGAGGTAGGATGGGTGAGCTGCAAACACTCATTCCCATAAACGTGCTTTGTCTGATTTATGGGGACTTTGTCAGCCATTAATGAATTGTGAGGCTGTGATAGAGTTGAACCATCTCCTTTATAGCTGACTCCCAACAATCGAGGGATCAAATGTGACATTTGGGGGAACCTTTAGGAAAACCAAAGGAGGTTAAGGGTTCTCTTGCACTTAATTTCACCACAGATCTGCTGCAAAGATGCTCTGTTTTAGGTAATCAGAAACCCGACTTGACATTCTGCTCCAGCTTCCAAATAGAAGCAAGGTCTGTGGGACACACATCACTGACAGTGAGAGTCAATGTCCACCAACAGTACTTGGAAACGAATGCAACGTTTGCTGCTTATGAACCTCTCAAGGTGAGGATGTGTGTGCACTGTGTTTGAATTGCTAACCCATCAACGTCTTTGCTGCACGGTGCTAAATCCTGAATTGTTTGCAGCAGGGAATTAACCAACACCAACAAAAACCATTCTGCTGGATGGCAGTAAATGGGTTTAACAGTCAAACTGACTTCAGTTCTTATGGAAGCACAGCAGTGTGTTTGAGCTGCGCTTTGTTTTTCAGCCTGTGTGCTGCTGTGTCAGCACTTTAGTAGGTGGGGTCTAAGCTGGATTTCTTGGGCAGCTTGGAATGAATGAATGTAGAAAGAAAACAGGGTTATTCTATAACAATCTGCAGTTTCTTGTCTGCTTCTCATGTGTGTGCATGGCCCCCTTCCAGCATTACAGTGCCCTGTGGGTTGACCTTAAACATCCCTGACGTTGCTGGAGTAGTTTGAGGCCTTAAGTGGTCTCAGTGGTTCCTTTTTGTCTGTTTTTAACTTGAGTGAACGCCCCGCTGACAGATGGGACTAAAAGAGGAATTGCTGGCTTTCTTTTCTTCATGTGCTCAGGCTGTCAACCTGGTGGAGATGGCTTTGGTAACCTGGAAGGCAGCGAAGGAGATTGTTTTTGAAGGTGGCCCAGGGCCCTGGGTTTTAGAACCATCTCATTTCTTTTCGGAACTGAAAATGGAACATGAAGATAAAATCAAGTATGTACAAATCCACCTGCCAACCCAAAGGAAAGTGACCCAGTATGTGTACCAGGTTGTGTGCCTGGAGCTGGGGGAGCAGGTAAGGAGCTCCCATCTCTGTGTTCTGAGCTTTATAAGGAGCTGCAGTGTGTACAGCAGTTACTTTCTGCCCATTGTGGCTGATCTGGGCAGTGAGCAGCTCGCTGTGTGTCCCTACAGGTGCTGACGTTCCATGTAGGGAACCGGGCTAGTCAGCAGAACCCCGCTCCTGCCGTGGAGACAGCCATGGTGACGTTCATCTGTGCTGTTCCTGCCAGCATGACTGTGAGCCCAGCGTATGGAGCGCTCCGTGCTGTTCCACCTTGTCTGCTGCCACAGCACAGCAAGCAGCTGGTAAGGCTCAGGGCAGAACTGCTGCTGTTAATGCTGTGTTATGCTCCTGGAATCACCTGCGGGGTGTGGGGAATGCATGATGTGGGAGGTACCTCCCGTGGGCTTAGGTGAAGGTTGGGTGTTGTTAACTGCTATTGCAGAGCTCTGATTGGAAAAGTGGGCACCTGAAAGTGAAATAACTTTTATCCTATTAGACTGGTACGAGGGTGGGCAGTGATAGTACAAGGGGGAATGGTTTTAAGCTGAGACAGGGGAGTTTTAGGTTGGATCTTAGGAGGAAATCTGTCACCCAGAGGGTGGTGATGCACTGGCACAGGTTGCCCAAGGAGGCTGTGGATGCCCCATCCCTGCTGCATTCAAGGCCAGGCTGGATGTGGCTCTGGGCAGCCTGGGCTGCTGGTTGGTGACCCTGCACACAGCAGGGGGTTGGAACCGGTGAGCATTGTGGTCCTTTGCAACCCAAGCCATTCTATGATTGTGTCATTCTATGAAATGATGGCCTGGACCCTTTGCTGATAAGGTTTCCTCTGCCTGTTGTGTGTTTGTTTTGGCAGTAATTGATGTTGTAAGCAGGAAAGCTTAAAAGAGGAATCCCTGTGATATGTTGGGTGATGAAGCTGTAGTTGAGAGAAAGAAGCAGTTACTGCAGCACAGAATCCTATCACTGCAGTCCGACTGATTCTTGTCTGGGAGGAGGAAACGTTTCTCCTAACGCCAGGCAGTGAGTGTCAATGGAACTAACTGCTCCTCTGTGTGCAGATCCCCATCTCCAGCCGGAGGAGCACAGTGCTGGAGCTGGCGATGTTCGACGGGCAGCAGCGCAAGTTTGACAACTTCAGTTCCCTGGTGCTGCAGTGGAAATCATCCAACAGGAGCCTGGCACACTTCTCTGATGCCAGAGCCACAAGGATGGTGCTGAAGGATGATGGCAGCGGGCAGACCCGGCTGCACGGTACTGCTGGGCTTTGGAGGTGTCATGGTTTTGTGCTGTTGCTGTCAGTATTCTACATCGTATCATCATGTGCAGTATGATAGGTAACCCGTGACAGAAGGACATCATTTGCTGTATTTTGATATTCAAAATTGTTCCTCGGGAATGCAGTGAAACTTGAAATATCTTCAACATCTTCCGAGTATTTCTTAAGGGGTTTTGAGTTCTTTTGTTTCTTTTTCTGGTCCTCTGTTGCTTGCAGGCCAGCAGCTTCTAGAAGTGCATCAGATCAAAGGAACTGTTCGTGTTGAAGTCAGCTTTGTCAAGTACAGGACCGGCGGCGGCCCACAGGTGAGCCATAAGGAGCCATTGTGGTGGACACAAGAGCATGGCAATGCAGTCATACTTCATCTTCAGTTCGAAATGCAGCTTCACAGGGCGAGATTTCTGTAGGAGAAATGCCCTTTTGCAATCTGCAGTCATCATTTCCTTTCTGTCGGAGGGGAGGAAGAGCTTTTGTAACCTGAGGAGCAATACTGATGGAACACTGTGATGATTTTGTTTGTGTTCCTAGGCAGCGTCTGGCTTATTTACCTCTGTGGAGTTCCTACTGGTTGACGACGTGATGGTTTTGCCTGATAATGTCACTGTGTATAACCACCCTGCTGTAAAGGTAACAGCCCCATTCACAGCTGTGTTGGACCTCCAAGGTCTATGAAAATGCCTTCACATTTTGTAGCCATGTTCCCTTAGTGAAACCTTGGAGCAGGTGAGGACTGAGGGCTCAGTTCATTGATGGGATTTTGTTGTCATTGACAGGAGCAGTTCAGTCTTGTGGAAGGTTCCGGATACTTCCTGGTCAACAGCAGCAAGGAGGGAATAGTGAACGTGAGATACTTGGAGGCAGACGGTGCCATTGAGGTGATTCCTGTTTGCACTGCAGAACCTGGTGTTGAGGAAGGTTCAACCTCAGGAAAGAGGAAGAAATCAATCTTTTTTCTTTTCTTTTTTTGTTCTTCCCCTCCATCTCCTGGTTGTTCTGAGATGTTACGTAGCTCCTTACAAAAATCCCCTCCGGTTTCCTGCCCTGCTGTGACCTCCTGCAGTGCAGCTCATTGGTTGGGACCCAGAGGGCAGGAGTTTGTCGCTGAGTCAGAAGGCCAAACTGCACAGGTTTTATTTGAGAGGGAAATCTCATCTCACTGCCAAAGACTGAACTTTGGCTGCTGTGTGGCTTGGGAGTGGAAGCCGGATGTGTTCAGGTTCCCCAGGACAGTGCACTGCTCCCTTTGGTCCAGGAAGGGCCCTATGGGAGCTGTGTGGGCTGACCCAGGTCCCGTAGCTGTGCTCAGTGCTCAGTGCAGCTGTGTGTATGAGCAGAACATCTCATCTTGTGAATCTCCTCTGTAACAGAGATGGAAATATTTTCTCCTGTTGCCATGGCTGTGCCTGTTTGCTTTCCTTACAGGTCACCCCTTTGCAGCCTGGGTTTTTAAGCCTGGCTGTCCGTGATTCCTGTTTGGCCTCGTTGGCACCGGTTGCAGCCCAGGTGCACGTGTCTGACGTGCAGGAGGTGGAGGTGGATCTCAATGAAAAGGTGATACAACCCAGGGGAAGCTCCACTCCTCCTCAAACCCAGTGTTATGGGATGCCCTGCCCACCCAGAGGAGACAGTATTGCTCCCTTCCCATCCTCCCTCCCCCTCCCTTTTAATCCAGGTTGAGATTGGCAGCTCCATTACGGCCACAGTTCGAGTCCTGGGTTCCCAGCGACTTCCCCTGCGGAGTAAATACTTCAAGTACATGAAGCTGCAGCTGCAAGCAGCATCACCTATCGTTACCCTGGTGTGAGTATTGCTTTGGGCTGGGCCATTCCAGAGTACTAGCTGATAACATTCACTCTGTGATGAAAAACAGAACAACTCCAGAGGAGCTATTTGCATTCCTCCAGGCCTCGTAGCTCTGTGTGTGTTTCTCTTTTGATAAAGGAGTCGATTCCCTCACGCTTATTGTGTTTATTAAGTGGTATTTTGCCACTCAGAGCTCTGTGCTATGGATAATACAAGCCTCTGTGTTGTAACTTGCCAGCTTGGCAGTTCCTGCCCGAGTTGCCTCATAGTTATAACACAGGAAATGAAAAGTGGAGTCATGCTAAAGTGTCTTCCCAGGCAAGTAGAGGAAGTGGGAGAGTATTCCCAGCTGCACACCCTTCATGCTGTCGCTGTGGGCCAGACGACTTTGGTAGCCACAGCCTGGGACAAGATGGGCAGAAAAATCACTTCTGCTCCTCGGAAAATCGAGGTGAGGATGCACAGCTCTGAAATCTGCTCGTTTTTGGCTGCTGTGGGATCCTTATGTTCAAAGTGCTTTAGGGGGAATAAAAACAGTGCTCCACTGATGGCGCTTTGGCAGCGTAGCCCATTGTTCTGCCAGCCCTTCCATTCAGAAGGCAGAACCACTGCCCACACTGGAAAGCTGTGTATGAGGCTGTCCCCAGATCCCCTTGGACGTGCTCCTGTGATAGCAGAGCACCAGCTGCCTTTGTCTAATGTACAGAAGAAACGTGTGTAGTATTTTACAGTAGAATATCCTTCCCTTCTGCCAGGTCTTTCCTCCATTTAAACTGATCCCTAGGAAAATTACTCTTATTCCACACAATGTGATGCAGGTGAGCATTATTGCTTCTGAGCAGGTGAGAATTTTTTGCTTCCTTTCCCCCTGTGTACTTCACAATATACTTCACGGTGGTGAAAAGGGCTTCATTAAGCTTAGGAGTAAAGGCTTTAAATCCTATTAGCAGCCTTACTCCCCAATCCTGTCCTGTGGCAATCTGGTGGTGACCAGACCTCAGTTCAATGCCTGAAGGTGGGCAGAACATTCCATAGCCCTCCTTTATTGTTGAATTGAGCTTCACTGATGCGACGTGCTGCTTCTGAGTGCTGGGATGGGAGGGCTGGGGGCTGCCCCCTGGGTTAGGTGTGCTGCCAGTCCTGATGCTGTGTGCCTAGAGAGCACAGGGAGATGGGTGCAGTTTGGGCACTTTATGCTTTGAAATGAAGGGGCTGCAGAGGGAGAGGTGTGAAATGGGCAACTGGAGATACTGATGTTTGTCTTAATGAACATCTCACCTATTGAAATGCACTTCAGGTGATGTCTGAAGGTGGTCCCCAACCACAATCCATCGTCCACTTCTTTGTCACCAACCGCTCCGTCGCTGAGGTCAGCAGCCTTGGACACGTCACAGCAAAGGCAGTGGGAGCAACCACCATCCAGGGCACCGTTCAGGTGGTTAATGAAGACACGGGAAGAGTGACTGTGTTTTTGCAGGTATCTTCCCATTGCATTCTTTACTCCCTCGTGCCTTTGTCAGGCTTTTTAATCGTGTTGGTAGCCCGACATTGAAAACCTGGCCTCTGAGAAATCACCCATTTGAGGGCTTGTGGATCTGGTGTTTGTGATGTATCAGTAAAAGCAGTTTTAACAGTTACAAGCAAGAGAGAGGGTGGTCACAAGTCAGGGGGGAAACTCCTCCATGCTTTTCTTTCTTGCTTTCTGGCGCCCCCAGTGGGATACAGTGAAAGGCGCTGAGGAGACAGCAGGAATCCAAGAGCTTTACGAGAAACCTTCGTGCTCTGGGTTGGTCAGCAGCGCTGCATTCCGACCCTGGGGAGGTGCTGGCTGCCCCTTCCCTGCCTGACAAGGAGCAGGCGGGGCAGCGTGCTTCAGAAATGAAGCTGCAGGCTGCATGCAGGCCGTGCACTCGGGTCATACTGAACTGCTGTTGAACCATGCTGAATTGCTGTTGTTATTTGGCAGGATCAAGTGGAGCTAGAAGTGATCCCGTTAAAAGCAGTAAGAATCCATGTACCCTCCACGAGGCTGATCGCAGGCACTGAGGTATTGTAGCCCACACCGAAAACTTCATGTTGGCCAAAAGCTAAGGAAGATTCTTACCCTAATAAGCGGATTAATAAATGCCTGCAGTTCTAAACCCTGAGCTCAGTGCTGGCTGGAGCACAGCAATCCCTAGAAAGAGCTCCTTCAGTCTTCTAGTCCATTCATCCCAGTGTGCAACAGAAAGTAACACCGTTAGATTAGAGAGAAGCAGCAGCCCTCTCTCGCATGGAATTCAAGCCTTGCAGGCTGCATCTCTGCCCTTTGTTGGATTTATGGGCTGGGAAACGGTTCTATGTGAGCGTGAGGGCAGCAGAGATGGATGTGGGTTGGTGGGGAGCCTGGAATGCCACGTCACAGCGGCCGGAGGGAGCTGTGTTGTAGCAGAGCGCTGTCTGGAATTCCTCTGCGGAGATTTGAGGGCTGTCGTGTGACTTCAGTGCTTTTAAACACAAAGAAGAGATTCTGAGGGAGGATTTATGCAGACAGTGTGGAATGCAATTTAAAAGCTGGATTTCTCAGCTGCTGCAGAATATCTGGGTGCGTTCAGAGAGCTGCAGCGCTACAGAACAGCAGTGTTTCATTTTCTCTTTGTTAACCTGGAGATGTAGGATTTTGGGTCTTGAAATACTCATTTAGTGGATTTTCGATGGGAGGAGGATACAACCTCACTGCTGCCAGGCATTTAATCCAGGGATATGAGGGTTTCTTTTGTGTTTTAATGGAGTGCAGAGAATACACTTCTGTATTAAGTTCATTCCCTGCGTATCAGACATCATTCCCCTCCTCTTAAGTTTTAGGGGTTCACATTCATTGCTAATGGCATATAATATGCCCCAGTGACTAGTCTGCCCTTCATACAGGATTGGGCCAAGAAGCCCCGAATACAGGGAAGCTCGGATGCCCTTTGGTGATGGTATTCTTCCTTTGTGACACTTCTCTCTGCTGACAGTGTTCTCCCTCTGCAGATGCCGGTCTTTGTGGTGGGGCTGAACAACATGCTGACTCCCTTTTCCTTTAGTAACGCTAACCCAGAGCTGAGTTTCCAGTGGTCAGTGAGCAAAAGAGACGTTCTGGAGCTGCTTCCTCGACACACAAAGGTACTGAGTGGCCTTATAGCACAGTGTGTGTGGCTGAAGGCCTCGTGGGGTGGGACAGGCAGCATGTAAGAGGTTGTTAATCCAAACGTGGGTCAGCCTGCAGCTGTGCTGTCTCTCTAACAGGTTTCCATTCAGCTCCCAGCACAGAATAACGTTGCTATGGTCGTGTACACGAGGGCAGCAGGGAGAACAAGCATCAGGGTGAAGGTGCAGTGCCTGAATGCATCTGCTGGGCAGTTTGAAGGGAACGTGGCTGAGTTGTCAGACGAAGTGCAGGTCCTGGTATGTGCCACGGGCTGGGCTCATTGCAGAGGCAATGTTTGGGGTGGGAGACACCTGTGGGCAGCCTGCATGAGGGGTGCAACAGGAAGGCTTCATTTGGGTATAGCTGCAAGATCTTTACACCTCCTGTTTATGTCTGTTTTTGTGCTGACCAGGAACTGCTTTTCCTTCACTCCTCATTTCCAGCTGCTCTTAATCCATTTTTTCAGTGTCTCTGTTTAATAATATCTTTTTTTTCTGCCTGTAGGTATTTGAAAAGCTGTTTGTATTCTCTCCTTTGTTTTCCACTGAGCAAATTCTAATGACCACGAATTCTCAACTCAAGCTGTACACAAACAGGTAGACACAGAAAGGAAAACCCAGAACACAGGGCAGCTGACGATGCGTTTCTCTCCTGGCAGCTGCCTCTTAGCTTATTTTTCCTGTCCCGAGATATTCAGCAGAGCCTTACAAACTTCCTGCTCCGAGGCAGAGAATTGGAGGCATGCTCTGCTTCAAGCTGCTGTCTTAAAAGAATGTATTGAGTGTAGTTCAGCACAGAGCAGCAAACACTCCTCAGGTTTTTAAAGGGACAGCTCAGGATGGGTGAAACATTCCCCTCTGGGCACTAACAGAGTGATGCTGTTAATCTGAGAAAGCAAAGCCCTGAATTCCTGCCTCCAAAAGCAGATCTCAGGCTTTGGTATCTACCTTTACTGTTGTTTTTTTTTGCTGGTAGGTTTTGTTGAGATGTTGGTCAAAGTGTCACCTAAATGTATTCATGGCTGGGAGCAAAAAGAAATAAAAGATGAGCTGCTGCTGCTTGTTGCATGAGAGTGAAATGAACTTCCAGGCTGTGCAAGTCTAACAGAGCCTTCTTGCTTTTGTTCCTGGCTAAGGGAAGGGGCTGCATCTGTCAGCTTCCAGATCCTGCAATGTTACCCCAACTCCTCAGTCCTCGAGGAGCGTGATCAGGGTCTCCTGAGAGCCGGGCCCATCTCAGGCATCGCAGCATTGGAGGTGACCTCCGTGGAGCAATTTGGAGTCAATCAGACCATCATAACGAGTATCCAGGTGGGAGTTCAGGCAGCATTCAGCCACCAGGGCTCGGACAGTGAGAGCACCTGGGCTCAGTGTCGCTTTACTTTTCCAGATTGCACCCATTTCCTATTTAAGGATAAACGTTAGTCCCCAAATCTATACCAGCAGTGGCATTTCCTTGGCTGCGTTCCCCCTGGGGATGTCCTTACTCATTACAGTCGAGTTCTACAACAGCATTGGGGAGAAGTTCCATGCCCAGCATGCCCAGCTACACTTGTCTGTGAACAGGTAAGTGTCCTCAGAGCTGCCACGTGGCCCATAGGGGGGGAGAACTCACACACTTCTACATCACAAGTGATAATAGAGATGTAAAGACCCATCTTAAACTTGAAATACGTTTGAAAACAGCTGTTGAGAATTGAGGGCCCATCACCAATACTGAAGCAACATACAGCAGGAAATATGCGCCTTTGGAGGGGTGACATTTAGCAGTTTCCTCTTGCTTAGGAGGTCTTTGTTTTCAGAGATGATTTGCTGCTCATTAGACCCGCAAATAAGAATCACACCTACGTTGCTCAGGCTGTGAGCAGAGGAGTGACGCTCTTGACTGTCCAGGATAGGAAGCATCCAGGCGTGGTGGATTACATCCCTGTGCCTGTGGACTGTGCCATCCAGCCAGAGCTGCCCAGGGCTCTTGCAGTAGGAGATGTTGTCTGTTTCAGCTCACCCCTTGTCAACCAGGAAGGTACGTACACCTTCTGCTGTAGCATCTGACCGGGCTGTTAAACAGCCGGTCTGCTTTGCATGTGGGAGCAGAGGAAGGCCGGGCTGGTGGGGTTTTAATGGGGTTAATTTAGAGGTTTAATGTCTCTAAGAATTGTGAAGCCCCTGGGATGGGTGTTGTGCCTCGGGGTGGGGATGGAGCTGCATCCACGTGCACAGATTCCTGATTCTCGGAGCCCCAGTCTCCTGTTTGCAGAGGACTCACTTCCTCGCTGCTTCAGAGTTCAAGCGTGGGCCCAATTTTATTATCTTTGACACAAAAAGAGCATTTTTCCCCCGTTTTCCCCAACTTCAGAATGGCTGTTTTATAGACATTCAAAGGACAGGCTGCTCGGGGCAATTGACTGGTGCTTAAACAAAGCCTTCCTTAACTGCATTAAGAGGCTCCATGCGTAATGGGGCGACAGGCCTGCCTCTGTGCTTTTATTACTGGCTAATCAGAGCTACATGGTAAATTAAATCTCTGATAGCATTTTTAGAATAAAAAGAAGCAGAGAGCCTCCCAAGGAACGCAGAAAGCTTTCTCCCATTCGATGAGCATTCTTCTTACTTGCTGAACCCCAAACTTAACCTTCCAGTTTATGGTCCTGATTTATTGAGGTGAATCCTATTTCTAAGCTCTCTGGCCCCGAGAATAAGTGGGAGCTATTCTGGTGTGTTTAGCTGGGAAATGTGGGGAAGGAGGAGCCCTGCAAGGAGGAGACCTCTGTAGGAACTATAGAGATGCATGGGAAGAGATCTGTGGTGCTCACTGCTGGGTGAATGCAGCTCCTCAGCCCCTGCTGCAGGCTTTGACTTGCAGCCCAATGTTTGCAGGTGACCCAGGGACGTGGCACGTTTCCCCCCCCACCATGCTCAGCATAGACAGCGTGAGTGGAGCAGCGTTAGCAAAGAGCTCCGGAACTGCTACGGTCTTCCATGAGATCCCAGGGATAGTGAAAACATACAGAGAGGTATTTACCACCACTCTACAGGGGGGACATTGCTCTACACACAGGGTGGTGATGCACTGGAACAGGTTGCCCAAGGAGGATGTGGATGCCCCATCCCTGCAGGCATTCAAGGCCAGGCTGGATGTGGCTCTGGGCTGCTGGTGGTGACCCTGCACACAGCAGAGGGGTTGGAACTGGATGATCTTTGTGGTCCTTTGCAACCCAGGCCATTCTGTGGTTCTATGAGAAGGGCAGCCTGCTTCTGCATAACAGGAGTGCGTGTGTGTTGATGCTGTTCTACATCAAGAAGGAAAGCGGTAGATGAGCTGTTATCTCTAACTGTGTTGATAAGAGCATGCAGTAGGGAGGCACTGTTAGAACAGAGAGAGAAACCTGGACTCTTGAGTTGCTCTGAAGCTCCTAGAAACACAACTGCAAGTGAAGGGATAGGGACAAAACAGGGAGGGACAAAACAAGGAGGGCTGGGGTCTCTTTTACATGAAAGGTGTTTTACTGTGCTCGTTAACGTACTTCAGCCTAACCTGTAATTAATTAGGCAAGTTGTGTAGGATAACAGAGAAAAGAGAAGCAGTCGGTTTCCGTGCTGTGTGAGTCTGTGTCTGTGTTGTATCTTTCAGGTCGCAGTCAATGGCTCATCACAGTTACATCTCCAGACTGGTCAGAAAAGCTTTTTAACCAACGCTCCCAATTCATCTGCCTTCCACGTTCTCATCACCACGAGCAGCGGGACAGAAACCCTCCAAGGTAGGAGCTGCCTCCCTAAGCACCAGACCTGGGGGTTTCTGATGGGGAAACCTGATTGCAGGTTACAGCTGAACCGCTTTGTGCTGTGGGGCAAACTGAGGGTGAGACCCTGATGGCTTCATGGCTGTTTCCTTCCTGCAGGCTCCTGCAGCTCAGCCCAGCTCAGCGCCATCACACAGCGCCTGGTCCCGCAGTCCCTCCTGCAGTGCAACCTGAAGTTCAGCAGCACCGTGGTGGACGTTGCAGCTGGGGACGTCTTCCTTGTGAGCCCAGAGTTCAGCACCCAGGAAGGTAGGGGTGAGCTCAGATCCAAACACGGCGCTTTGGCCTCCGTTCCGCTGGTATTTTTCTCTTTATTCCCTTGTGAATTGTCTCAAACTCAGGTCTCTACGTCTGTGTAATCACTGTTAAACCGCAGCCCAGCTCAGCCCTGCTGGCGCTCAGCACAGCCAACACCTCGGTCCGCCTGGTGGCTTCTCTCAGCAGTGACACACACAGCGTCCTCATCCCTTTCCTCCCCGCCTTCTACCTGCCTCAGTCAGAGCTGGCATTCAGCAGCACGCAGCTGACTGATGTGCTGAGCGTGATGGGAGCTGAAAAAGTGTTGGAAAACCTGGAGGTACGTGGAAAAGCTTTTGTTCTGTGTCTCCTTTCCTGGGGGACCAACACCACCACACACCAATGGATGTGGAAATACCCACTAATGGATGTGGAAAAAGCCACTAATGGATGCACACACCAAGGCCTGGCCATCACACTGAACCCCTCTGGGTCTTTTATTCTGTGGGTCTCTGAAAGCAGCCACTGTCCTGCATTGAAGCAGCTGTGTTATTGATGCTGTTTCTGTGTCCCAAGGTTCAGTCCATCTCTCCAGCTGTAGAGGTGTTGCCTTCTGAGTTCTCCAGCAAACCCGGGTTCGTGCATTACACGGTGCGTGCTCTCAACCTCAGCTCCCTCCAGCAGAAGCCGGCAGCCTCCATCATCATCTCTTGTGCTCTCACCGGCCAAAGGGACGTGGTCACAGCCCAGGCTGTCATGGTGGAGCATCCCCCAGGTGAGTTTGGGAGCTCTCAGAGCCCTGCACCCATTTACAGCACCCCAATTCAGCCCAGCCATCCCAGTACAGCCATCCCTCTGTCCATCGAGCTGCTGTCTGCATGGCTGACCCCCTTCCCCCTCCCCTTTTTAATGCCTCGAGCTGCTGTCTGCATGGCTGACCCCCTTCCCCCCCCACTTTTTAATGCCTCAAGCTGCTGTCTCTGCATGGCTGACCCCCTTCTGCCCCCCTTTATGTGCCTCAGGGCAGCATGGAGCACTGGGGCTCCACTGGCAGCTCGCAGGCTCCTACCAGATCCTCCTCTTCACTCTATTTGCTGTTCTGGGATCCACAGCTGTTACGTACCTGGGTAAGCTCCATCAGTCGTTAATTAACACCTGCAGAAGCTCGTCCCTTCCTCCTGGCCGTCCTTAAGGCCCCAATAGTGGCAGCTTAGAGCACACAGCACTAACAGGGCTGTATTTTGGCAGCATACAACGCCTTCGTGTCCAGGCTTCAGTCTCTGCCCCTCGTCTACGTGTCCAACCTGGTCACACCTCAGCCAGGTGAGCCCACAACCCCCAACACAGCATCCAACGTGGGGAGCTCATCACCACCCCCATAAGAACAGCTTGAAAACCACACGGGGGGGGTTTGAAAACAAACCCCCATTGAAGTCAGAGAAGATGGATTATGGGGTGCAGCCCTTTGTTTCCCAATGCAGGGTACACCCACCCCCCCAGCTCCATACAGGGGGGCAGCAGGACGCAGATGGGGCTGTGGAGTGTGAAGAGCTGAACCTTGTAATGCTGAACCTCAACACATGGAGCTGCTTTGTTCCAGCTGGAGCTGAACCCTGTAATGCTGAACCTTGTAATACTGAACCTCATGATGCTGAACCTTATAACACATGGAGCTGCTTTGTTACAGCTGGAGCTGAACCCTGTAATGCTGAGCCTTATAATGCTGAACCTTACAACACATGGAGCTGCTTTGTTGCAGCTAGGATGCAGAGCTCCATTCACCCCCATCACCCGCTGGGCTTAAAGACCCTTATTAAAGACCCCTTATTACTTAGCACTTAAGTGCAATGCAGAGGCAGCTCAGCATTACCCCACCACCCCCCAACGACAAATAAAAGCCATTCAACCGTTTTATCCAAAATTTATTGACAGGATGGATGGGGCTACAGGGACAGCAGGGCCCACACGGCCAGGACACCTCCCTGGGGCTCAATGCAATGCAGCTCCATATAATGCAGCTCCATATAATGCAGCTCCATATAATGCAGCTCCATGCATTGCAGCTCCATGCACTGCAGCCCTATGCATTGCAGCTCTATATATTGCAGCTCCATGCATTGAGACCTGCTGTGTGCAGCCCCGGCCATCCCGGCTGTGTGTGTTTAATGCTGCTTTCTTCTGAACGAGCATCCTGGGGGGAGGAAAAGGAGGGGAAACAATAAGTAACACAGCTCTGCACCCCCCCCCCACCTCCTGTTGGAGCCCCCGGAGCTGAACGGGAACCGGGGGGGGATACGGGGATGGATGGAGGGGGCCGGACCCACCTTCTGTCAGTCGGGCCTTGCCACCCGTGGGCTGGCACAGCACGGTGGAGCAGCCCACACACAGCACCACGGTCTGAGCGTGGCTGAACACGGTGGTGATCTTATAGCAACCTACGGGACGGGAACAACGGGGAGTAACGGGGAGTAACCGAGCGGACACGGGGCGTCCCGAGCGGGGCCACGTCGGTACCTGGGCACTTGACGTCCATGAAATACGAGTTGGGGCTCTGAACCAAACGCTTCTTCTTGTGTTTCCTCTTCTCCTCGTCCAGGGAGGGGTGCAGCAGGTCCCTCGCCAGCTACGGACACAGGGACCGGACACCGCCATCAAACACCGCCATCACACACCGCCGCCATCTTGCGGCCCCCACCCGAGCAGATGGCGGCCGGCCCTGCTCGCTCCCTGCCCGGTTCCCCCCCGCTCCCATCCCGCTTCTCGAGCCCGCCCCATCCCCGCTGCCCCATCCCGGCCCTTTGTCCGCCCGGTGCTGGAGCAGCCCGGGCTGGCGGCACGCTGCACTCACAGGCATGGCGGCGGCGTGCGGCACCGAGACCGAAAAGGGGCGGGACCGGAAACGGGCGGTGCTATATCCGCTGCGGGGTTCCCCGCACGGGCGGAAGTGGTTGCGACGCCATCTTGGGGGAGGACCTCAATGTGTGTGTGTTTACCGGAAGTGGTTGCGGCGCCATCTTAGAAGCGGGCCTCAATGTGTGTGATTACCGGAAGTGGATGTGGCGCCATCTTGGGGGCGGTCCTCAATGTGTGTGTGTTTACCGGAAGTGGATGCGGCGCCATCTTGGGGGCGGGTCTCAATGTGTGTGTGTTTACCGGAAGTGGTTGCGGCGCCATCTTGGGGGCGGGCCTCAATGTGTGTGTGATTACCGGAAGTAGTTGCGGCGCCATCTTGGGGGTGGGCCTCCATGTTTGTATTTACCGGAAGTGGCGCTCCCCGCTCCCGGAAGTCCCGGCTCAGACGGTGATGGCGGCGTCGTTGTTCGCTCGGAGCCGGTGACTGGGGGCCGCCATGTTGGCCCGGCGCGGGTCCGGCCCGTTGTGCTGCACCGTGTGCGCTCTGCTCGGGGCGATGAGCGCGGTGCTGAGCGCCGGGATGCGGTGAGCGGCGGGGACGGGGCCTGCCGGGCTGGGGCCTACCGGGTTGAGGCCTACAGCGCGGCCCGTCCCGGTGCGAGGCCTCCCGTTGTCCCTACAGGCCCGTGACGGCGATGGCGGCCAGCGAGGAGCGGCGCTCGGGTGGGTGCGGGGCCCGGTGGGCTTTGGGGGGGGGGTTCCGGTGATACCCGGTGGTACCCGGTGGTACCCGGTGGTTCCGGTGACACCCGGTGATACCGGAGCCCGCTGACCCCGGCCCGGTTCCGCAGCGAGCCCCGCGACGCCGTGTTGGAGGCGGGAGGAGTTCGTGGTCGCACGGGAATGTGGCCGCTGCTCCAGCTTCGAGCTGGTGAGTGACGGCTCCGGCCCTGACACACCCCCCCCCCGGTCCCGGTCCCGGTTCTGTTCCCGGTTCCGGTCCCGGTTCTGTCTCCAGGCCCTGCCCTGCCCCCCCCCATCTCCTTCCTTTCGTTCCTTCCCCCCATGTCAGAAGAGCGTCCCCGAGTGCGGCCCCACCGGCTTCGTGGAGAAAATCAGCTGCGCCGCCTCCAAACGGGACGAGTACAAGAGGTGGGGGGGGACACACCTAACAACAACCCCCCAAACCCCCCAGCTTGTGAAGCTTTTGGAGTGTGGGAGTTGTGAATAGTGGAGGCATTTGGGGGGTAGGGGAGTGTCACGATGGAGGGGTTGGGGCTTAGATGATGGAGCTTTGGGGGGGGGGGTCAGATGGAGGGTGGTTGGGGGGGTTGGGTGTTGGATGATGGAGCTTTGGGGGGGTGAGCTTTGGGGGGGGTCAGCGATGATGGTAGTTTTGGGGGGCTCAAGATGGTGGACGCTTTGGGGGGGGGGATCAGATGGAGGGGGTTGGGGTTGGATGATGAGCTTTGGGGGAGTCGGATGATTGGAGCTTTTGGGGGCTCAGATGGTGGAGCTTTGAGGGGGGAGTTGGATAGCGGGACTTGGTGGGGGGGTCAGAATGGAAAGGTTGGGGCTTGTGTGGGATGTGATTTGGAGCGCTTGGTTTTGGTGGGGGGTTCGAGATTTATTTTGTATGTGTTTGTTGTGGGTGGGCTGCAGATGGTGAGCCTTTGGGCGGGGGGAATTTCTAGATGAAGGGTGTTGGGGTGAGTTGGGGGTTTGGATGATGTGACTTTGGGGGGGGGGCGAATGATGGAGCTTTGGGGGGCTCAAGAATGGTGAAGCTTTGGAGGGGGTGGGTTGGATGGTGGATGTTTGGGGGGCCAGGAATGGGGGATTTTTTGGGGGGGGGGGGGGGGGGGTTCGATAGTGGATGGCTCCGGGGGGGAGGGGTCGGATGCGTTTAGCGGTTCTTGGGATCGGGGCGGACTGGATGATGGGGGCTTTTTGGGGGAAGAGAAGGTCAGATTTTGGCGAGGACTGGGGGGTCGGGTGGTGGAACGCTCCTTGACGCGGGGGGATGTGGGGAT